>NC_084550.2:38317500-38520000 GCF_033978685.3 Nerophis lumbriciformis | reverse complement strand
TCATGCTGCCGTCATTGTTTGCTTCATGCAACCTGCTACGTAAGTTTGTTTGTTTCATGCCACAGTTAGTGAGTATTCCTTGTCCCTAGTCCATGCTAAATAGTAGCATTAGCTTCGAGTGCGACTTGTTTTCCGTTTTTTGTACTACTTTGATATTTTGAGGAATAAATCATGTTCCTACCTGCACGCTCTGTCACGACGGGGTTTTCGCAGTTTACTGCGGGGTTCGTTCTCCCGGGATGCAGACGGACCACTCCGGACAAAGCGTGCAGGTAGGAACATGATTTATTCCTCAATATATCAAAGTAGTACAAAAAACGGAAAGCAAGTCGCACTCGAAGCTAATGCTACTATTTAGCATGGACTATGGACAAGGAATACTCACTAACTGTGGCATGAACAAACAAAACTTACGTAGCAGGTTGCATGAAGCAAACAATGACGGCAGCACGACTGACTGGCAAAGGCAGGCTTAAATAATGCCTCTGATTAATGCTTGCGAAGCAGGTGAGTGGGCGAACACTAATCAGAGCCAGGTGGAAATAATAAGTAACCATGGTAACAAACAAGGGTGCACAAAAATAGGAACTAAGGGAGTCCAAAACTAACAGAACATAACAAAAACATGATCCGGACCACGGATCATGACATGTACTACTATTAGGGATGTCCGGTAATGGCTTTTTGCCGATATCCGATATTCCGATATTGTCCAACTCTTTAATTACCGATGCCGATATCAACCGATATACACAGTCGTGGAATTAACACATTATTATGCCTAATTTGGACAACCAGGTATGGTGAAGATAAGAGGTACTTTTAAAAACATTTAAAAAAATTAAATAAGATAAATAAATTAGAAACATTTTCTTGAATAAAAAAGAAAGTAAAACAATATAAAAACAGTTACATAGAAACTAGTAATGAATGAAAATTAGTAAAATTAACTGTTAAAGGTTAGTACTATTAGTGGACCAGCAGCACGCACAATCATGTGTGCTTATGGACTGTATCCCTTGCAGACTGTATTGATATATATTGATATAGAATGTAGGAACCAGAATATTAATAACAGAAAGAAACAACCCTTTTGTGTGAATGAGTGTGAATGAGTGTAAATGGGGGAGGGAGGTTTTTTGGGTTGGTGCACTAATTGTAAGTGTATCTTGTGTTTTTCATGTTGATTTAATAAAAAATAAAAAATTACAAAAAAACAACGATACAGATAATAAAAAACCGATACCGATAATTTCCGATATTACATTTTAATGCATTTATCGGCCGATTATATCGGCAGGCCAATATTATCGGACATCTCTAAAAGTAGTTGTATACTTGTGAGTGTTGATGATACAGTCGTGGAATTAACACATTATTATGCCTAATGTTGTTGTGATGCCCCGCTGGATGCATTAAACAATGTAACAAGGTTTTCCAAAATAAATCAACTCAAGTTATGGAAAAAAATGCCAACATGGCACTGCCATATTTAATATTGAAGTCACAAAGTGCATTATTTTTTTTAACAAGCCTCAAAACAGCAGCTTGGAATTTGGAGGAGGAGGTTGAGGTAGGCGGGGTTGGGGGCGCGGTGGTAAGGGGTAACGGGGGGTGTATATTGTAGCGTCCCGGAAGAGTTAGTGCTGCAAGGGGTTCTGGGTATTTGTTCTGTTGTGTTTATGTTGTGTTACGGTGCGGATGTTCTCCCGAAATGTGTTTGTCATTCTTGTTTGGTGTGGACATCTCTAACTACTATAAGTACGTATTTTCTATTGTTTTATTGAAAATAAAACAGCAAAGTCCATTTGGCTGTATCTGTTTTAATATGAGACACAATTGTGTCAAAGTCATGATTTTTTTTTCATGCTTGAAATAAGCAATTATTACTTTAAAAAAGTAGTTTTATACTTGTGAGTGTTGATGACACAGCTTTGCATCAGTTGATATTCTAGTTTCAAGCATGTTTTACTCAATATAGGTCATAAAATCTCAGCTGCAAGCTGTAATATCTTACTGAGATCATTTAGGACCAAAACACTTAAAACAAGTAAAACACTCTAACATAAAATCTGCTTAGTGAGAAGAATGATCTTATCAGTCAGAAAATAAGCAAATTGTAAACGTTGAAACGACGTGCTATTTGACAACGTTTATTCAATGTCAGGTTGTGACGTTAATGTGACCATTCAAATTTGGTCATTTCCCAACCAAGGACATCCTTGAAAATAAAATACAACACAAAAAAACATTGACCCAATAAACACAGCAAAGACGAGATCAACAACATGAAGAATAATTGCACTGAGCCTTCAAAGAAGATTCAGATAAATGACTCCAAGGACTAAAAGCAAATTAAAAAAACCCTTCATGACATGAACATGAACTTTGTCTCAATTTACAAATACAACTATTTTGCAACGTTATTTTAAAGTCAGTTTCAAACCAGACCAAAACCAACTCTTCGTCATCTGTCATGGCACTTAGCCACTGCCAGTGATGCGTTTAAGGCCACAAAAATAGTCGGAGAACTCCAACAATATGACTCCCCGATCAGATGTCTGCTTATTCTTCTGTCATTTATCAGTCATGTTAATTTATGGATATTAATCATGAAATGTGGTTAGTAATCACTAATTATGAGCATCTGACGGACGTCAGTTACGTTATCATGATGTGTTCAATGTGGTCTTGTAAAGTGTATTATTAGCGGGGCATTTGAATGGCCGAAATACAAACAAGTTAAATATTCAAATGTTTGTTTGTTTTCGTAGCAATATAAAATAAAAGACATCATAATAGCTGCCAACTACAAAGTAGAGTGAAATACTTTTTAGAATTTGGGATAGTTTTACATTGACTTTCATATCACAACACTACCTGGGAATTTTGCAGGATTTCTGTGCTTCCCTCCCGCACTGATTTATTTGTGGCGGCCCTAGATAGATATACACTATATTGCCAAAAGTATTTGGCCACCCATCCAAATGATGAGAATCAGGTGTCCTAATCACTTGGCCCGGCCACAGGTGTATACAATTAAGCACTTATGCATGGAGACTGTTTCTACAAACAGTTGTGAAAGAATGGGCCGCTCTCAGTGATTTCCAGGAACTTTATAGGTTTATAGGAACTTTGAATGCTCCAGGATACCAAAACATTTTGGACAATTCCATGCTCACAACCTTGTGGGAACAGTTTGGAGCGGGCCCCTTCCTCTTCCAACATGACTGTGCACCAGTGCACAAAGCAAGGTCCATAAAGACATGGATGACAGAGTCTGGTGTGGATGAACTTGACTGGCCTGCACAGAGTCCTGACCTGAACCTGATAGAACACCTTTGGGATAAATTAGAACGGAGACTGAGAGCCAGGCCTTCTCCACCAACATCAGTGTGTGACCTCACCAATGCGCTTTTGGAAGAATGGTGGAAAATTCCTATGAACACACTCTGCAACCTTGTGGACAGCCTTCCCAGAAGAGTTGAAGCCGTAATAGCTGCAAAAGGTGGACTGACGTCATATTGAACCCTATGGGTTAGGAACGGGATGACACTTCAAGTTTATATGTGAGTCAAGGCAGGTGGCCCAATACTTTTGGCAATATAGTGTATTTGGACTACCACAGAAAGATTCTGCACAATTTGGACATGTTCACTGTGAGGTGTACTCAGTTTTGTTGCCATATTTAGTAGGGATGTCCGATAATATCAGACTGCCGATATTATCGGCCGATAAATGCTTTAAAATGTATTATTCCTAAATTATCGGTATTGGTTTCAAAGAGTAAAATGTATGACTTTTTAAAATGCCGCTGTGTACACGGACGTAGGGAGAAGTGCAGAGCGCAAATAAACCTTAAAGGCACTGCCTTTGCGTGCCGGCCCAGTCACATAATATCTACGGCTTTTCACACACACAAGTGAATGCAATTCCTACTCGGTCAACAGCCATACAGGTCACACTGAGGGTGGCCGTATAAACAACTTTAACACTGTTGCAAATATGCGCCACACTGTGAACCCACACCAAACAAGAACAACAAACACATTTCGGGAGAACAGCCGCACCGTAACGCAACATAAACACAACAGAACAAATACCCAGAACCCCTTGCAGCACTCACTCTTCCGGGACGCTACAATATACACCGCCCCCCCCCCCCCCCCCCCAACCCCGCCTACCTCAACCTCCTCATGCTCTCTCAGGGAGAGCATGTCCCAAATTCCAAGCTGTTGTTTTGAGGCATGTTAAAAAAAAGAATGCACTTTGTGACTTCAATAATAAATATGGCAGTGCCATGTTGGCATTTTTTTCCATAATATGAGTTGATTTATTTTGGAAAACCTTGTTACATTGTTTAATGCATCCAGCGGGGCATCACAACAAAATTAGGCATAATAATGTGTTAATTCCACGACTGTATATATCGGTATCGGTTGATATCGGAATCGGTAATCAAGAGTTGGACAATATCGGAATATCGGATTTCGGCAAAAAAGCCATTATCGGACATCTCTAATATTTAGCTAAAGACGACTGTGTTTTGTCTCATTATCAGTGGATCGGTTTGAACTGCTTTACAAGCTGTACGCTGGCTACTCTAAAGCATAACCAAGGTTATGTTCTATGGTATTGTCCCTTGGCAAGCTGTGACAAAACGCAAGAGGTCCACTAACTTTTGCGAGATACTGTAAGTGCAAAGCATTGCTTCCTCCATGTTGTCTCCTGCCAGGTTCATAACAGTGGCGCCATCCTGTATGGTTGGGTGTGAAGCGGACGAAGGTGGGGGAAGGACGCCGCGGCATTTAAACCGGATGATCTCACCTCCTGTCTGCAATCCAGGAAGAAGAGTTTTCATTCATGAATGTGATGCTCTCACGTGTGCGAGCAAGATGTCTCCCAGCAAGAAGTCAATAAAGGTGAGATCACTTCCGCACTGAAGGGTTTCCCTGGATGAGAGCCATGTGCTCATCATATTTAACTTTGTGTTAACGTGTACATTCATTGTTTAGTCACATTTGAGTGTTAAATTAAAGTTCAGGTAAACACAAAAATAGAAAAAATGACTCTTTGAAGGTGACTCACAAACACTCATGTTGTGATACTTCTGCCACTTTGATGTCTTATGGCACAGGTGTCAAAGTCAAGGCCCACCACATCATTTTATCTGGAAATGATATGTGTCAGTAAAGTACTTCATATTTTCTCACTAAATGTAATGATGTTTTCCATTTTGACAGAGAAAATATATGTATTGCTTGAAATTGCATGCCTTTTGTCAGGCTTGTCACTGACAGTTTGGTTATGTTTTAGTTTTTCCTCTGTGTTTGTTTTATTTCCTGTCAGCGCTCTTATTTTTGTTCAGTTTTCGGCTTGTTTCCCTGAGCGCTGTTTCCCCTCAGCTGCAGCTGATTGGCACCTGGCCATACCTGGTGTCAATCAGCCGGCTGCTATTTAGACCTGCCTCGCCCTCCAGTCAGGGCTGAAGTATTGTCGCTGTAGCTGTAAGCAGTATGCTGTATACCGATAGCTGTTTGCAGCTTCCTGTCTTCTTGTTCCTTGTTTGCTGGTTCCTGTTCTATGTTTCCAGTTTGCCTGTTCCTGGTTTGTGTTTTTCCTGCAGTTTTTGGACATTAAATCATGTTTTCCTGCACTAAGCCTGCCATCTCTGCATCTTGGGGTTCGTCACCAACACCCCGTGACACCTTTTAAACTTTAATAGTATCCAAACAAATATTACAGTATATTATCATACTTTCCAAACATGTTTTTGTCTAAATAAAAAAATACTTAACGTATTTTTTTCGGACTATAAGTCGCAGTTTTTTTCATAGTTTGGCCGGGGGTGCGACTTATACTCAGAAGCGACTTATGTGTGAAATTATAAGCACATTACCTTAAAATATCAAATACTATTATTTAGTTCATTCACCTCAGAGACTAGACGTATAAGATTTAATCGGATTTAGCGATTAGGAGTGACAGATTGTTTGGTAAAATATACTGTAGCATGTTCTATATGTTATAGTTATTTGAATGACTCTTACCATAATATGTTACGTTAACATACCAGGCACGTTCTCAGTTGGTTATTTATGCGTCACATAACGTACACTTATTCAGCCTGTTGTTCACTATTCTTTATTTATTTTAAATTGCCTTTCAAATGTCTATTCTTGATGTTGGGTTTCATCAAATAAATTTCCCCCAAAAATGCGACTTATACTCCAGTGCGACTTATGACTTGTGGCGATATGTTTTTTCCTTCTTTATTATGCATTTTCGGCCGGTGCGACTTATACTCCGGAGCGACTTATAGTCCAAAAAATACGGTAACTTTACAGCAAACTACCCATCAAATTAACAAAAATGACATTACATTTGACGTTGTTCTTTGCAGCATATTACTGTAAATGGAAAGAAACTACTACTGTTTTTTGTGTTAAAATTCTGTTGACTGAGCTGCCAGTTTTTGACTGTAAAATCTTTAATGGTGTATTACTGTCAGTGGAAAGATTTGTTTTTACGGGAGAAAAACTGGCAGCTAAGTTGCCAGAATAAAAAAAAATAATCTTGTACTGTTTTTCCATGAACAATATAATGTTGTAAAAACCAAGGTCGATTTAACTCAAACATTCTGGCAACTAAGCTGGCGGCTTTTTCCGTAAAAACCACCCCAAAAAACAGTGGTACTGTTTTTCCATTTACCGTAAAATGTTGTAAAATAAAGAAAAAACACTATATTTTACAGTAAAATTTTGTAAATGTAAAATTTTTACTGTAAAATGGACAGTCTACTTAAAACAATTGATATAATTAATAATGAAATCCAGAGGCAAATTCATACATTATTCACTGTTACAAGCGGCCCTTCGATGGCAGCTATGTGGCCCTCAATGAAAACCACTTTGACATCCCTGTCTTATGGTATTGCTGAAATGAATATTTGTACTGTCACTTATTCTTCAGTGGTTAGCTACTCAGTTTGACAGCTTAAAATGTTGCTAAGCATTGATTAAATACATTAACTAAATTTACTTTTTAATTGAAGGTCTTTTCATAATACGGAGTAGTGTTACATGATTCTATCTTGTTACCGTAATTTTCGGACTATAAGGCGCACTTAAAATCCTTTCATTTTCTCAAAAATCGACAGTGCGCCTTAAACCCGGTGCACCTAATGTACGGCATGATTCTGGTTGTGCTTACCGACCTTGAAGCTATTTTATTTAGTACATGGTGTAGTGATAAGTGTGACCAGTAGATGGCAGTCACACATAAGAGATACGTGTAGACTGCAAGATGACGGCAATAAACAACACCAAAACTTTAAATGTTCCATTGAAATTAAGAACATTAGACACGGCACTCAAAAATCTGTCAAAATATTTTAGTGCCACTTTGAAGCCACACCGCTTGATCGATCACTACCGTAGTCAGAGATACCAGTATTACTATGGTGTGTGTATACGGACCGCAAAATGGCACCTATTAGCAGACATTATCTGCCGTTTTGTTTCGCAATATAATGGAAAACCAACTTTTCTTACCTTCTGGTACCCACTGATCTGTATTGGGGATCTGTAGAAGTACTGAAAATTTGGGCGCCTCTGTCTTTGTAGTCCATGCCCATAGTCGATAAACTTCTTCTTTTTCTCTATCTTCTTGTTATGGGACATTCATCCTCCTCTGTTGCCATTTCTAATATAAAGTAGTGTAAAGTTCTTACTTATATCTGTCAGTAAACTCGCCATGAAAGTGCTAAAACATACCGGTGTAGTGAGTTTACATTATTCACCCAAGGAACTTTAGTTATTAGAGAGTTCCGGTCGGACGGTTTTTCACGGGACACATTTCCGGTGTTGTTGTTTTCGGATGAGGAGATGCTGCTCCGTTATAGATTGAAGTAAAGTCTGAATGTCATTAAAACAGTTAGCTAATTCTGTGTGAATGCCAGTAGATGGCAGTCACACATAAGAGATACGTGTAGACTGCAATATGACACCAGTAAACAACACCAAAACTTTAAATGTTTCATTGAAATTAAGAACATTACACACGGTACTCAAAAATCTGTCAAAATATTTTAGTGCCACTTTGAAGCCGCACCGCTTGATCGATCACTACCTTAGTCAGAGATACCAGTATTACTATGGTGTGTGTATATGGACCGCAAAATGGCACCTATTAGCAGACATTATCTGGCGTTTTGTTTCGCAATATAATGGAAAACCAACTTTTCTTACCTTCTGGTACCCACTGATCTGTGTTTGGGATCTGTAGAAGTACTGAAAATTTGGGCACCTCTGCCTTTGTAGTCCATGCCCATAGTCGATAAACTTCTTCTTTTTCTCTATCTTCTTGTTATGGGACATTCATCCTCCTCTGTTGCCATTTCTAATATAAAGTAGTGTAAAGTTCTTACTTATATCTGTCAGTAAACTCGCCATGAAAGTGCTAAAACATACCGGTGTAGTGAGTTTACATTATTCACCCAAGGAACTTTAGTTATTAGAGAGTTCCGGTCGGACGGTTTTTGCACTAATGAGCCACGGATGAGGAGATGCTGCTCCGTTATTGATTGAAGTAAAGTCTGAATGTCATTAAAACAGTTAGCTCCATCTTTTGACACTTCTTCCACCCCCGTCCTTGCACGCTACACCGCTACAACAAAGATGATGCTGTCCAAGTGGGGGCACGTAAATAAGACCGCCCACAAAACGGCGCATCCTGAAGTGACTGTCAGAAAGCGACTTGAAGATGATCTGTAAAACATCATCTATGCAACATTTTGACCAAAGAACTACCATTACATGTTATGTAGACCACAAGGAAGTATTTTACATTTAGAAAAAAATAATAATAATATGACTCCTTTAATGCGCCTTATAATCTGGTGCACCTTTTGTATGAAAAAAGACCTGAATAGACGCGCTCATCGGCAGTGCGCTTTATAATCCAGTGCGGCCTATGGTCCAAAAAAGACGGTACTTTATTACTAATTTCGTTTTGAAGATTTTTGAGATTACAGGCACGTGAAATGTCCGGGAAAAGCGCGTTTTTTAACATTACTTTTCGCTTGAAAATATCCCTGTGGAAAGGGATTGTGATCAGCACGCTTGCAGGAGTAAAGGTCAGCGCCTCTGTCCGTGGTGCTGAAAACAGAGCGCCATCAGACGGGGGCGTGGCATGTGCTGATGGCAAGACACAGCTGGCAGATGATTAGTTTGCACAGGTGGTACGTGTTAAACTAATCATCTGTTGTCTTTAACAGTGAGCGGCCGGGTGCAGGAGGAGGAGGAGGAGGAGGAGGAAGTTGGGAGAGAGACTGGAAAGTCCAAAAAAAGAAAGCAGATTATTATTTGATGGTGGTGTTGAAAAACATTAAACCTGTTGTAAACTCTATGCGCTTGGCTACTTTGACGTGCATCCGTGGAACCGCAAGATAGCGACTTCTACAATCACTTTTGCGTTTTTGTAATGAAGTATCAAAAAAATTGGATCCAAACAAAATTTGCCTCAGCTGCAGGCCCTCACTGATTCTCTTTCCTAAACACCGCACTGAATTGCAGAACGCGGCCATAATCAGGGGCGCCGAAACAAGCACACTGGTTTCCCGAACCAGGGCTTCTCGTTGAGAACATCTCGTCACTTTATTTGAGAGACCAGTTCATCAATTTTATGTTTTAGATTTCAGAGAACAGTGAAAAAGACCTATCCAAAACCAGTGAAGTTGTCACGTTGTGTAAATGGTAAATAAAAACAGAATACAATGATTTACAAATCCTTTTCAACCTATATTCAATTAAATAGACTGCAAAGACAAGATATTTAATGTTCAAACAGGAAAACTTTATTTTTTGTAAATATTAACTCATTTGGAATTTGATGCCTGCAACATGTTTCAAAAAGCTGGCACAAGTGGCAAAAAAGACTGAGAAAGTTGAGGAATGCTCATCAAACACTTATTTGGGACATCCCACAGGTGAACAGGCTAATTGGGAACAGGTGGGTGCCATGATTGGGTATAAAAGCAGCTTCCATGAACCACAAACACGGATGGGACGAGGGTCACCACTTTGTGAACAACATTTCTCAATGAGCTATTGCAAGGAATTTAGGGATTTCACCATCTACGGTCTGTAATATCATCAAAAGTTTCAGAGAATCTGGAGAAATCACTGCACGTAAGCGATGATATTACGGACTTTCGATCCCTGCATCAAAAACCGACATCGGTGTGTAAAGGATATCACCACATGGGCTCAGGGACACTTAAAAAAAAACCACTGTCAGTAACTACAGTTGGTGGCTACATCTGTAAGTGCAAGTTAAAACTCTACTATGAAAAGCGAAAGCCATTTATCAACAACACCCAGAAACGCCGCCAGCTTCGCTGGGCCTGAGCTCATCATGCTAACTTTTTGCGCTAGTTTTGCAACCGTTTACATCAGAGTCATATAACTTGGTATGTGACATGTGTTAACTGTTAGCAAGCAAACGATAGCATGCTGGCAAGCTAACTTAAGCATGCTAAGTTTTTCATCTAATTAAAAAAAAAAAAATCTCTATTTTCGCAGCCATACACCTTTGAGTCATATAACGTGGTATGTGACACATGCTGACTGTTATCATGGTAACGTTTGCTAAATGTTAGCATTTTAATGTAAGCATGCTAACGTTTTAGGTTAGCTATTTAGCTCATTTTGTACATTTACACCTAAAACTCTCGGATTCAGACACTCGGCAACATCTTAAAGGTACGGCGCAGATAGCAGGCCCATCTATGGTCGGCATACTCGGTGGCCTAGTGGTTTGAGTGTCCGCCCTGAGATCGGTAGGTCGTGAGTTCAAACCCCGGCCGAGTCATACCAAAGACTATAAAAATGAGACCCATTACCTCCCTACTTGGCACTCAGCATCAAGGGTTGGAATTGGGGGTTAAATCACCAAAATTATTCCTGGGCGCGGCCACCGCTGCTGCTCACTGCTCCCCTCACCTCCCAGGGGGTCAACAATGGGATGGGTCAAATGCAGAGGACAAATTTCACCACACCTAGTGTGTGTGTGATAATCATTGGTACTTTAACTTTAGCATCACAAGCCAAAGAAAAAGCAAAACAAAGTTCCTTTACCAGTTTGATAAAAGTTTTGTTTGAGGTCTATTTATACTGAAATACAACCTTTTGGCGGTTCCACCATATCTTGCATTTCCCCACATTTCTCCCACACAGAGGTATCCCGAGCGCGGTGGGTCACTGCAGCCTGTTTAAAAATATGCTAATGCAACATTTGGATCAAGTGCAGCTTTGATGTGTCGGGGGAGAGCAGACAAGCACCCGCTTTCCCTTTGAAACCTCCGAGAGGTGAGAAGGAAGCGGCGTGGAGAGAGTTAATCACTGCGGAGGGGGAGGCTGGAAAAGCCTTCCTGAAAGTCACATGGTCTGTGCCGGGAACCAGGGTAGGAGGGAGAGGGATGGAGAGGGGAGGGACCGGAGACAGGGAGCATGTTGCCGTAGAAACAGAATCTCTGTGAAGTCAGCGGCCCGAGATGAGGTAGTGACTGCAGTCTCCATGCTGGGTGGATGCTGGAGGGGGGAGGGGGGTAGTGCGGATGACTCACACAGTGGAGCACACACTCTGAATAGTAATGGAGGAACACACACATCCTTCAACAGACACACACATGTGCACACACACACATACATTTTTGTATTTCTTCCCTTCTTGAGACCTGAGAAAAATGCCTACCTCTTTAGGACCACCCTTTCTAGATATATAAAGATGTGTATTTCCAACATTAATAATATATACAAACTATGCAAATATAAAAAAGCTTGTTGTGAAAAATGAGTTGGAATTTCACAAGAAAAAGGTCACAGTTTCACAAGAAACACTTAGAATTTTGGCAGTTATAATAAATGTCGTCATTTTCCTTGTTATTTCATATGTTGACCAGAGGGGGAGCACTTTTAAAAACGACACACAGTCAATTTGAAGAATCCCTCCTTTTTTGGGACCACCCTCATTTTGATAGATGTCACCAGCAGGGGTGCAAATGAGACATTCTCTACTAGATGCAATGTTATTGGGACCATGATTTATGTCATCACTTGTTCACACCTCCTCATATGGAAGATACTTTTCCTTCTTGATGTCTCAAGAAGGGTAGAAATACAAACCCCGTTTCCATATGAGTTGGGAAATTGTGTTAGATGTAAATATAAACAGAATACAATGATTTGCAAATCATTTTCAACCCATATTCAGTTGAATATGCTACAAAGACAAGATATTTGATGTTCAAACTCATAAACTTTATTTTTTTTTGCAAATAATAATTAACTTAGAATTTCATGGCTGCAACATGTGCCAAAGTAGTTGGGAAAGGGCATGTTCACCACTGTGTTACATGGCCTTTCCTTTTAACAACACTCAGTAAAGGTTTGGGAACTGAGGAGACACATTTTTGACATTGATAAAAATGTTATACTAAATATTATAATCACGCCAATTTATATATATACGGTACTATAAATTGTTTATTTTAGGAGTATAAATCATCAGCAATAATACTGTGTTATGCAATGTCACGCTATTGTTTACTGGACTCTGCTATGTTTTACTACACTGTATATTATATTATACTTCCATATGCCATGTTATCAATCAATCAATCAATGTTTATTTATATAGCCCTAAATCACGAGTGTCTCAAAGGGCTGCACATGCCACAACGATATCCTCGGCTCAGATCCCACATCAGGGCCAGGAAAAACTATTCTCTTATACTAAATGTGTTACTCTTTACTATACTAAGTTGTGTGATACTAGATAGAGAGTACTTTATTGATTGCTTCAGGAGAGTTCCCTCCGGAACTTAAACTATGACATATTCACAGTTCTATTATACTATAGAATGAAATAGTCCACTACTATGTTGTGAGACTACAAAGCTACAATGCTAAGGACTATACTACACTATTATATTACAGTAGTTATTCTAGTCACAGGGGCATTATTTCCCATTCTTGCTTGATGTACAGCTTAAGTTGTTCAACAGTCCGGGGTCTCCGTTGTGGTATTTTAGGCTTCATAATGCGCCACACATTTTCAATGGGAGACAGGTCTGGACTACAGGCAGGCCAGTCTAGTACCCGCACTCTTTTACTATGAAGCCACGTTGATGTAACACGTGGCTTGGCATTGTCTTGCTGAAATAAGCAGGGGCGTCCATGGTAACGTTGCTTGGATGGCAACATATGTTGCTCCAAAACCTGTATGTACCTTTCAGCATTAATGGCGCCTTCACAGATGTGTAAGTTACCCATGTCTTGGGCACTAATACACCCCCATACCATCACAGATGCTGCCTTTTACACTTTGCGCCTATAACAATCCGGATGGTTCTTTTCCTCTTTGGTCCGGAGGACACGACGTCCACAGTTTCCAAAAATAATTTGAAATGTGGATTCGTCAGACCACAGAACACTTTTCCACTTTGTATCAGTCCATCTTAGATGAGCCCAGGCCGAGCAAAGCCGACGGCGTTTCTGGGTGTTGTTGATAAACGGTTTTCGCCTTGCATAGGAGAGTTTTAACTTGCACTTACAGATGTAGCGACCAACTGTAGTTACTGACAGTGGGTTTCTGAAGTGTTCCTTAGCCCATGTGGTGATATCCTTTACACACTGATGTCGCTTGTTGATGCAGTACAGCCTGAGGGATCGAAGGTCACGGGCTTAGCTGCTTACGTGCAGTGATTTCTCCAGATTCTCTGAACCCTTTGATGATATTACGGACCGTAGATGGTGAAATCCCTGAATTCCTTGCAATAGCTCGTTAAGAAAGGTTTTTCCTAAACTGTTCAACAATTTGCTCACGCATTTGTTGACAAAGTGGTGACCCTCGCCCCATCCTTGTTTGTGAATGACTGAGTATTTCATGGAATCTACTTTTATACCCAATCATGGCACCCACCTGTTCCCAATCAGCCTGCACACCTGTGGGATGTTCCAAATAAGTGTTTGATGAGCATTCCTCAACTTTATCAGTATTTATTGCCACCTTTCCCAACTTCTTTGTCACATGTTGCTAGCATCAAATTCTAAAGTTAATGATTATTTGCAAAAAAAAAAAAAAAAGTTTATCAGTTTGAACATCAAATATGTTGTCTTTGTAGCATATTCAACTGAATATGGGTTGAAAAGGATTCGCAAATTATTGTATTCTGTTTATATTTACATCTAACACAATTTCCCAACTCATATGGAAATGGGGTTTGTACACACACACACACACACACACACACACACACACACACACACACACACACACACACACACACACACACACACACACACACACACACACACACACACACACACACACACACACAGAGCGACTTTCCATTCCACTATGGCTCAGCAAATAATGCATTCACCATGCCATTAGCGGACATTTTGAGAAGAGGTTATGATAGTCATTGGTTACACTATCACTGCAATTAAAGCAGTAATACGTGTGAAGCAAGATTAGCATCGGGTTAACTACACTTCCCCAAATACCCTCCAGTCGAGCGGCCCACCAGCTGTGACGGGGAACGTCTCCTAATTATGCAGACCACTGTAATTATTCTTATTCTTAACATTGTTAGGCTCTTTCTTGTGGTTAAAGGGAAACAGCAAACATGTTGTGGTTACACACACAACTCATGTTAGCAAACATCAAATACCAACCACATCCTTCCTCATTTTGCTAGTCTTATATTAAATCTCTGAGGGGGTAACTTATTATTATGGTCATGAATTATTCACACTATATTACAACACTAAGGGGCATCGAGAGTGTGTCTTCAAAACACACATTGGTATTTTTCTAATGCACTTTTTTAAATTTCATACCTACAATTAAGAGTATTGCATGCAGACTATAAGTACATCTTCATTTCACAACAACTTCATACACATGCAAACATTGTGATATTTGTAATGGAAGAAAATACACTTTGATTGAATGTAGAGTAGTCAGCGTACAGCTTGATTAACAGTCTACATTAAATGTAGACTGTGAAGAAGAATTTAAAATAAATCATCACACAAACATTAATGTTTAAACCAGGGGTCGGCAACCCAAAATGTTAAACGAGCCATATTGGACCAAAAATACAACCAAAAAAAAATCTGTCTGTAGCCGCAAAAAATTAAAAGCCTTAAATAAGTGTAATAATGAAGGCAACACATGATGTAAGTGTCTATATTAGCCTACTATCAAAATTACTTTAAAAGCCTTATATAAGTGTTATAATGAAGGCAACACATGATGTAAGTGTCTATATTAGCTATATTAGCCTACTATCAAAATGACTTTAAAAGCCTTATATAAGTGTTATAATGAAGGCAACACATGATGTAAGTGTCTATATTAGCTATATTAGCCTACTATCAAAATGACTTTAAAAGTCTTATATAATTGTTATAATGAAGACAACACATGATGTAAGTGTCTATATTAGCCTACTATCAAAATGACTTTAAAAGCCTTATATAAGTGTTATAATGAAGGCAACACATGATGTAAGTGTCTATATTAGCCTACTATCAAAATGACTTTAAAAGCCTTATATAAGTGTTATAATGAAGGCAACACATGATGTTAAGTGTCTGTATTAGCCTACTATCAAAATGACTTTAAAAGTCTTATATAAGTGTTATAATGAAGGCAACACATGATGTAAGTGTCTATATTAGCTATATTAGCCTACTATCAAAATGACTTTAAAAGCCTTATATGTGTTATAATGAAGACAACACATGATGTTAAGTGTCTATATTAGCCTACTATCAAAATGACTTTGAAAGCCTTATATAAGTGTTATAATGAAGACAACACATGATGTAAGTGTCTATATTAGCCTACTATCAAAATGACTTTAAAAGCCTTATATAAGTGTTATAATGAAGGCAACACATGATGTAAGTGTCTATATTAGCTATATTAGCCTACTATCAAAATGACTTTAAAAGTCTTATATAAGTGTTATAATGAAGACAACACATAATGTAAGTGTCTATATTAGCCTACTATCAAAATGACTTTAAAAGCCTTATATAAGTGTTATAATGAAGGCAACACATGATGTAAGTGTCTATATTAGCCTACTATCAAAATGACTTTAAAAGCCTTATATAAGTGTTATAATGAAGTCAACACATGATGTTAAGTGTCTATATTAGCCTACTATCAAAATTACTTTAAAAGTCTTATATAAGTGTTATAATGAAGGCAACACATGATGTAAGTGTCTATATTAGCTATATTAGCCTACTATCAAAATGACTTTAAAAGCCTTATATGTGTTATAATGAAGACAACACATGATGTTAAGTGTCTATATTAGCCTACTATCAAAATGACTTTGAAAGCCTTATATAAGTGTTATAATGAAGACAACACATGATGTAAGTGTCTATATTAGCCTACTATCAAAATGACTTTAAAAGCCTTATATAAGTGTTATAATGAAGGCAACACATGATGTAAGTGTCTATATTAGCTATATTAGCCTACTATCAAAATGACTTTAAAAGCCTTATATGTGTTATAATGAAGACAACACATGATGTTAAGTGTCTATATTAGCCTACTATCAAAATGACTTTGAAAGCCTTATATAAGTGTTATAATGAAGACAACATGATGTAAGTGTCTATATTAGCCTACTATCAAAATGACTTTAAAAGCCTTATATAAGTGTTATAATGAAGGCAACACATGATGTTAAGTGTCTATATTAGCCTACTATCAAAATGACTTTAAAAGCCTTATATTAGTGTTATAATGAAGGCAACACATGATGTAGGTGTCTATATTAGCTACATTAGACTACTATCAAAATGACTTTAAAAGTATTATATAAGTGTTATAATGAAGGCAACACATGATGTTAAGTGTCTATATTAGCCTACTATCAAAATGACTTTAAAAGCCTTATATAAGTGTTATAATGAAGGCAACACATGATGTAAGTGTCTATATCAGCCTACTATCAAAATGACTTCAAAATCCTTGTATAAGTGTTATAATGAAGGCAACACATGATGTAAGTGTCTATATTAGCCTACTATCAAAATGACTTCAAAATCCTTGTATAAGTGTTATAATGAAGGCAACACATGATGTAAGTGTCTATATTAGCCTACTATCAAAATGACTTTAAAAGCCTTATATAAGTGTTATAATGAAGACAACACATGATGTGTCTATAATCAGAATCAGAATCAGAATCAGAATCAGCTTTATTGTCATTACGCAAGGTAACGAGATTGAGGCCATTCCATACAGTGCGATGTGTGCATGCTAGAAAAACAATGTGCAAATATATAAAAATATAAAAAATGTAGAAGTGCAATGAATATTGTGTGAAATGAATATATACATGAAAAAAACCCAAAAAAAACCAGGGTGGTTGGTGGAATGGGTTATATTATATTAGCCTACTATCAGAATTACTTTAAAAGCCTTATATAAGTGTTATAATGAAGGCAACACATGATGTAAGTGTCTCTATTAGCTATATTAGCCTACTATCTAAATTACTTTAAAAGCCTTATATAAGTGTTATAATGAAGACAACACAATGTGTTGTCTTCATTATAACACTTATATACTTATATACACTTACATCATGTCATGATGTAAGTGTCTATATTAGCCTACTATCAAAATGACTTTAAAAGCCTTACATAAGTGTTATAATGAAGGCAACACATGATGTAAGTGTCTATATTAGCTATATTAGCCTACTATCAAAATGACTTTAAAAGCCTTATATAAGTGTTATAATGAAGGCAACACATGATGTAAGTGTCTATATTAGCCTACTATCAAAATGACTTTGAAAGCCTTATATAAGTGTTATAATTAAGACAACACATGACGTAAGTGTCTATATTAGCCTACTATCAAACGCTGACGCAAATCTTCATTGACAGAAAGTTTATTTATTTATTTATTTTAATTTTTATTCTACACATTTTTGTAGCGTTGGAAATCATTAGTAAAATGGAGGCTTCTGCTGTGGTCTGGAACAACATGGCACACAAACAACTATCAGAAATGCAGCTAATGTTACATACAGATAATGTGTCATGAGACATGTAAATATAAACTAAATACAAAGAGGACGAAAGTAAAGGACAATAAATCAGCTCAAATATACCTACAAATGAGGCATAATGATGCAATATGTACATGTTAGCATCGATTAGCTTGCAGTCATGCATTGACCAAATACGCCTGATAAGCACTCCAGCAAATCAATAACATCAACAAAGCTCACCTTTGTGCATTCCTGCACAGCATAAAACGTTTGGTGGACAAAATGAGACAAAGAAGGAGTGGCATAAAACACATCTTTTTGTGGCAGCGTCGGAGAAAGTTGTACATGTAAACAAACTACGATGAGTTCAAGGTTCGCTGGAATTAGTAGGACAAAACCGTACTTGCCAAATACTCTCATCACTGAAGCATGTTTAATATAAACAGTGTGATTTCTAACAATTAGTAAGGTTTGTGTCATGTTTGTCCTCATACAGAAAATATATTTAAACAAAAATATTAATTTTTCTTCTTCATTTTTTCTCATTTTCACAGCAGGTTGGTGACCCCCGGTCTAAACCATAGTACACAACATTGTATTCTTATTCTATTGTGTTGTTCATTTATATGCCTTGATTTTTTTGTATTTTCTATTGTTGTAAAGCGACCTTGAGTTTCCTGAAAGGCGCTATGAAATTAAATGTATTATTATTATTATTACAAAGAAGAACAATTATGAGGAACATTTTGAACCTGTTTTTCTTTTTTTTTGAGATGTTTACTTATGTATTTAATATTTGTACTTTCTATGGTATATTAATTATTTATTATTTATTTATTCACTGTTCTGTTACAGAGAACAAGGAAATGGGATAAAATTGCCATGGTATGAAAAGGGGTATGATTCTGCTTCTTCCTACTCCTTTTCGGACGTGCTGTAAAGAAACAACTGGAAATATGCAATGCGTGACATTGAATCATATGCATGTTTCAAGTCAACTGAAACTGAACTTGCAACAAAATATGCTAAATTATGGAAAAGCTGATGATGGTGTGTTTGACGGAGAAGCAGCTGCAATTCAACACAATTGTCGATGTAAACCAGTTCTCGCTCTTCTTTTATTTGGTATAATAATCTTAATAAAACATTTTTAAAACACGTAAGAAAAGCTCATTCTGGGGATGCCCTAAACATTTATTTTCAAACATTGGTTCTTATTGAAAAAAAAAAAAAATTATATGTATTTCTTTTGAAATTGATTTTGAAAAATTATGAATTGATTTAGAGTCGCGGTGAATAAGAATTGCAAGTTAGTATTACATTACTTCATAAAACTACTGTAGTTGTTAGTAGTATATTTTATCCATCCATCCATCCATCCATTTTCTACCACTTGTGTCACGGCCTGAGCGCACCTCAGTGCACATTCATGTGTGCGCTGCACTGAGCCCACCTCCGGGAGCGCGTCCATCCGGCTGCATCAAGCAGTTGCAATCAATCGCCAGGATTCAGCGCACCTGTGGCTGATCAGGGGACCTGCCTTCATAAGCCTGCACAACCTGCTATCCCGTGCCAGAACGTAGCTACCTGTCCTGTACAGTAAGCCAAACCAGTCTAGCTCTATGCATACTCTGTCGATTTGTCTTGTGTTTTCTTGTCGATCCAACAGCCTCCCTCCGTTCCCGTGTTACAAGCTGTGCGTCTCGTCTCCCCGCGTTCCCTCTGCTTCCCTGACTGCCTCTTGGATCTCGACCTCCCGCCTGGACACGGACCTTCCATGCCCCGCTATAGCCTCGACTTCCTGCCTGCTCACGGACCTCCGAGCGCTGCCTCGTCCCCTCTTGATCTTCCGCCTCTCGCTCAACACTACCGGTAACACTCAACAGCTAATCACCACACATGCACACACACGCACACGCACACTTTGGAATCGTCACACTCCATTTCCCTTGTTTATGTATATTATTATTTGTTCTTTATATATAGTATATATACATACATAAATAAAACATAGCTAAATACTACGCCCCTGTTGTCTGTGCCGTCTCCTCTTCCTGAAGAATAGAATAGAATAGAATGGACTTTATTGTCATTATATTTGCATATAACGAGATTAAGGTCTCCAATTTAAGGTGCGGCAGTGGAAACAAATATGGGATAAAAATAAATTACACAAGTAATTGTCATGATCTGTGGTCTGGAGTATGTGTTTGTTATTTTTTGTTAGTTTTGGACTCTTTTAGTTCCTGTTTGCGCTCCCTTGTTTGTTTAGTTACCATGGCGACTTATTAGTTTCACCTGCCTCCTGTGTTCGGGACACGCACCTGCTCTAATCAAGAGACTATTATTTAAGCCTGTCTTTGCCAGTTAGTCGTCCTGGCGCCATTGCTCTTTTCATGCCACAGTTTCATGCTTGTTTCATGCTTAATTCATCATGCTCGTTCCATGTCCGATTTCAAGTTTTTGCTAGTTATTTGTTCCATGCCACAGTAAGTCTTGTTTGTTCTATGTCCATAGTTCAGGCTAAGTGTTAGCGTATGTTTCCTGCGTTCCTGTGCCGCGGCCGTGCGATACAGTCTGGTGTGCCGTGGGAGATTATCTAATTTCACCTATTTGGGTTAAAAATATTTTTTTGCAAAAAAGTAATTATAATCCGCAAATAATGTGCCGTTGTTGAGCGTCTGTACTGTCTGGAGATCGGCAGATTTACCACGTTATACTCTTCCATATCAGTAGGTGGCAGCAGGTAGCTAATTGCTTTGTAGATGTCGGAAACAGCGGGAGGCAGTGTGCAGGTAAAAAGGTATATAATGCTTAAACCAAAAATAAACAAAAGTGAGTGCCCCTAAGAAAAGGCATTGAAGCTTAGGGAAGGCTATGCAGAACGAAACTAAAACTGAACTGGCTACAAAGTAAACAAAAACAGAATGCTGGACGACAGCAAAGACTTACTGTGGAGCAAAGACGGCGTCCACAAAGTACATCCGAACATGACATGACAATCAACAATGTCCACACAAAGAATAAATAAAAACAATTTAAATATTCTTGATTGCTAAGACAAAGTAGGTGTGGGGAATAGCGGTCAAGGAAGACATGAAACTGCTACAGGAAAATACCAAAAAAAGAGAAAAAGCCACCAAAATAGGACTGCAAGACAAGAACTAAAACACTACACACAGGAAAACAACAATAAAATCAAAAAAAAGTCACGGCGTGATGTGGCAGGTGGTGACAGTACACCTACTTTGAGACAAGAGCTATATTGATGCATGCTTGGTTATGGTTTAAAGTCATATCCAACAATTGCGACAACAACTTTTTATTGTCAACTGAGTTTCGTTTTTTAATTATTTCTGCTGGTGGTGTGCCTCCGCATTTTTTCAATGCAAAAAATGTGCCTTGGCTCAAAAAAGGTTGAAAAACACTGCCTTAGCTTTCCTTTTGTTTTAGTTCCTGTCTTTTGTCCTGTGTAGGATTATTTAATTAATAAATATGTTCCTACCTTCAAGTCCTGTCCGGAATAGTCCGTTTGCTTCCTGGGAGAACAAACCTCGCAGTAAGCTGCGACCCCCCGGCATGACAGTAATAAAGATAAAAAATAAGTATCGAAATAAACAGACTACTATCCAATAAAAATAATAAGCAATCCTGTACAATATACAAAACAATATACAAAATACTGTACAATATACAGAACAAGACAAGAGTACCGGAGTAATAACAATCAGTGTCGGATGTATTGCACTCAAAGGGTAATATTGCACAGTAGGGTATTAGGGTAGGATATTGTATAGGGGTGAATTATTTATTATAAGTTTGAGTTCAAGATGGTGACAGCTCTGGGAAAGAAGCTGTCTCTGAGCCTGTACACGTAACAGCTTGTCCCGTTCAGGGTCGCCCATCCCAGCTGAATAGCGGAAGGCTATTGTAGTGTTTTTATGCAATATTCCCGAACTAAAAGATTGTTTGTTACATGCCAAAACTGTGCTGTTTTGAGGGGGCTGCCAGGCAATAGGAGACAAACAAATCAAGCTTGTAAATTGAGGTAGTACTGTACTAAATTTGATTTTTTTAAAAATCTATTTGATCATTTATTTTATTTTGCAGAACGCTAAGAAAATGTTTTTAAAGGCCTACTGAAACCCACTACTACCGACCACGCAGTCTGATAGTTTATATATCAATGATGAAATCTTAACATTGCAACACATGCCAATACGGCCGGGTTAGCTTACTAAAGTGCAATTTTAAATTTCGCACGACATATCCTGCTGAAAACGTCTCGGTATGATGACGTCAGCGCGTGACGTCACGGATTGTAGAGGACATTTTGGGACAGCGTGGTGGCCAGTTATTAAGTCGTCTGTTTTCATTGCAAAATTCCACAGTATTCTGGACATCTGTGTTGGTGAATCTTTTGCAATTTGTTCAATGAACAATGGAGACAGCAAAGAAGAAAGCTGTAGGTGGGAAGCGGTGTATTGCGGCCGACTTCAGCAACACAAACACGGCCGGTGTTTCATTGTTTACATTCCCGAAAGATGACAGTCAAGCTTTACCATTGGCCTGTGGAGAACTGGGACAACAAAGACTCTTACCAGGAGGACTTTGAGTTGGATACGCAGACACGGTACCGTGAGTACGCTTCCAAACATTTGATCGCTTGCCCGTACGTGCGTGCCGCTATGTGCATGTCACGTACGTAACTTTGCGGACTTTGGGGAAATATATGTGCTGTATGAACTTTGGGGAGGTGAACGGTACTTTGGGCTGTGGGACTGAGTGTGTTGTGCAGGTGTTTGAGTTGTATTGGCGGGTTATATGGACGGGAGGGGGGAGGTGTTTGTTATGCGGGATTAATTTGTGGCATATTAAATATAAGCCTGGTTGTGTTGTGGCTAATAGAGCAGGGGTGCTCACACTTTTTCTGCAGGCGAGCTACTTTTCAATTGATCAAGTCGTGGGGATCTACCTCATTCATATATATAATTTATATTTACTTATTTATGAAATATATGTTTTTGTTAACAAGTTAAAGGTGTTTAATGATAATGAAAGCATGTTTAACACATATAGTTAATATTGTTAATACATTAAAGGTGTTTAATGATAATACAAGTATGTTTAATACATATAGTTAATATTGTTAACAAGTTAAAGGTGTTTAAAGATAATGCAAGTATGTTTAACACATATAGTTAATATTGTTAACAAGTTAAAGGTGGTTAAAAATAATACAAGCATGTTTAACACAAATAGTTAATATTGTTAACAACTTAAAGGTGGTTAAAGATAAAACAAGCATGTTTAACACATATAGTTAATATTGTTAACAACTTAAAGGTGGTTAAAGATAATACAAGCATGTTTAACACATATAGTTAATATTGTTAACAACTTAAAGGTGGTTAAAGATAATACAAGCATGTTTAACACATATAGTTAATATTGTTAACAAGTTAAAGGTGGTTAAAGATAATACAAGCATGTTTAACACATATAGATTCCTTTCTTTCATGAAGACAAGAATATAAGTTGGTGTATTACCTAATTGTGATGACTTGCATTGATAGGAATCAGACAGTGGTGATGATAACGTCCGCATTTTCGAATGGAGGAGAAAAAAAGTCCTCCTTTCTGTCCAATACCACTTGAAAATGGTTGGTTTTTGGCATCTTATTTGTCCAGCTTCCGTACTCCTTTGTATACACTTTACAAGAAATACATTGTCGGCAAACTCCGTAGCTTGCTAGCTTGTGCACGCCAGCTTTCTGAGACTCTTATTTTGGTAGCGCAGACAGGATGAAGCAGAGCTTTTATTGTGCAACTGTGCAGTCGGTCTTTGGAGTTTTGACGACAGGTACGGCGCCAGAGTCTGTTGAAATAAAGTGTTTCTCGCCTTCCAGTCGGTAATTTTAATGAGCTGGCAGCAGCCAGCGTCATCTCAGAAGACCCTCGGGTGCCGTGAATGTCAATCAAGTGACGAAAGTGACGTCATAGTGAAGATTTATGATCGCTCATTTTTAGGACTATTTTTTTAATGCCTGGCTGGTGATCGACTGACACACCCTCCGAGATCGACCGGTAGCTCGCGATCGACGTAATGAGCACCCCTGTAATAGAGTATATATATGTCTTTTGTTTATTTACTGTTTTAGTCATTCCCAGCTGAATATCAGGTCCCATCCGCCTCTCACAGCATCTTCCCTACCTGAATCGCTCCCACTGCCCTCTAGTCCTTCACTCTCACTTTCCTCATCCACGAATCTTTCATCCTCGCTCAAATTAATGGAGAAATTGTCGCTTTCTCGGTCCGAATCGCTCTCGCTGCTGGTGGCCATGATTGTAAACAATGTGCGGATGTGAGGAGCTCCACAACCTGTGACGTCACGCTACT
The DNA here is from genome assembly GCF_033978685.3 of Nerophis lumbriciformis. Lineage (NCBI taxonomy): Eukaryota > Metazoa > Chordata > Actinopteri > Syngnathiformes > Syngnathidae > Nerophis > Nerophis lumbriciformis. Next base: position 38,495,497 of record NC_084550.2, on the reverse strand, counting down.
CGTCTGCTACTTCCGGTACAGGCAAGGCTTTTTTATCAGCGACCAAAAGTTGCGAACTTTATCGTCGATGTGCTCTACTAAATCCTTCCAGCAAAAATATGGCAATATCGCGAAATGATCAAGTATGACACATAGAAAATCGCATTTCAGTAGGCCTTTAATGTGTTTATTTCTATACCTCATACCTAGAGTACGCTCCATGCAGTCTTCCTTTTAAGGCAGGCAGAGGCCGGCTCATTTCCTGTCATCTCTGCTTGTAAAACTGGAAGGAGAGAAAAAAAAAAAAATCAGTGTGTGACGTTTTTCTCGCTCACCACCCACAACTGCGTCTCAAGGTTTGGGGTAGAGGAGGGAGGGCGGCTGGAGCACCAATAGGGAGCTTACAGCCTCAGTGACTGAACCACATATCAGGAGGTAGCCATCATTTTGTTTATTTGTGTTTATCTTTGGTGAGTCATCTGATTTTTGGTAACAGAAGCAGCATAGCACCCCGAGGAGTGAAACGGTTTTTGTATGCTTTGATTATTTCTGTAAAAGCCATGCCTCCTATTAAGCCAGTTATGCCCTTCATACACAGGCAAAGTAAAGAAGCAATTATCCTTCCAAGCAGCAGCATTGTTACCCTCTCAAATATGCATTGTGAACAGCTAGTTATACTAAGTTATGCTAATGAGCCACTTGACTGCATTAACGACGTGGTGAAGGGTCATTGCTTCAGCTGTTGAGGATAAAAGACGAGCTGCCATTGGTGACAAAATAGAGGGTACAAGGACATTGTTCATGGCAGACGTCGTGTTTAGAGCAAGAAGTGATTAGTCGACATAATCCCATAAAGAAGGAGAACATAATGTAGTCAGGGCCTGCAGTCTGCTGTCCATGGAGCTGATTCAGGACTAGGATGCCCTGAATGCTGGCAAGTGGTGCTGATGAACACTTTTTAGGGTTACTAAATACTTTAAAAGACTTCAACATTTAAAAGAAAACGTCTTTGCTGCAGTAACTTTAATACCACATTTTTTTTTAATTAAAGGCACCGGTTTACCACTTTCTTTCAGTTGACTACAATTCCATTATATGACTGTAGAGTTTATTTTTTAGTTGAAAACATTTATCTAATACCAAATCCAATACTATAAAAACATTTTTTAATGATTTGATAATTATATACCAATTTATTAAAACTGTAATTAATTTTGTTTATTAATTACAATTTACTTATTAACAATACATTACAACAAAAATGCAAAAAGTGTTTGGTTCTTTAATTTATGTAATGCAGATATGAGATAGAACCATTAAATGTCTCGGCAGACACTTTAAAATTGATTTTGTCTAAGACATTTTTGCATTAATTTCGTCTGGTACTATACACATATTTTTTTTTATTGTAAACATTTTTTTTCCCCCCTGTTTTTTAGTACTTATTTATTAATGAAGATACCAGACAACACTCTCTTTCATTTAATTATCATTAAATGTCTCATTATACAGTACATATTTTTATTTTTGTATCTACAATTTGTATTTGTATCTAATTACCAAAAAATATTTCATTGCAAAATATTTAGGTTCAATGATAGGCTCTAGCAACCCCCCGTGATCCCAAAAGGGACAAGTGGTAGAGAAATGGATGGATGGATGGGTTTTAAGACAGGTTTTTTAATAAGGATAACATTTAGTTTTATTACATTTCCATTTAAGTTTAAAAAAAATATGTTATACTATACGTATGTTATCATTTTTGATATACCAGTTTAGTATATCTTCATTTCATTATTATCAATACAAATTCCAAGTCTACTTATTTATTTGCTCAATGTCAAAGCAAGAACCACCTTAACAGAAGCCTTACAGCCTCATCTGTCGGTTGTAAGCAGTACTGTGGTTGTATTGGTCCAATAAGAGGAGGCTTCCGATAGCAAACAAATGCAGTATTTTATTGGGCCTTTATTGCCAATACTGTTATAGATATCGATTGGAAATGTTAAAAATTATAGAAATGCCTTTTTTTTTTTTTTTTTTTTTTTTTGGCCTAATTTTTTAGTCATTTACTATTTTTTTAAACAAGTGTTTACGGATGACTGGAAATAAACACAACGAAAATCACACTTTCGAAATTAAAATAAAGTGTGTTTTTTGCAAATCGTTCAATATTGTAATTTGAAGCTGCACTCTTCATATTTAGTTTTGATGACATATTAAAAATACATACTAAATAGGCTTGCTTTCCACTTCATACTTGAAGCGCTCAATTTTTCCGAAACTTACTTTTGCTATCCGAACACTTTTAATGCACATATGCTTTTATTTTTTATATATTTTTATACGACTTATGGTCGCAGGAAGTGGCGGGACTAACTTGCTCGGTTTACGCATGCGTGTTGCAAACGTTGCGCATGCGCTGACGTATCGGGCATGAGCATGTTAATGTCTACGAGCGGGTTGGCCAAAACATACTTTGGTGTAATGAAAAGGTTTAAAACGCTTTCTGCCTCTAACAACCAAAAAGCTGTGAAAACTATGATGCCGTGCTCCAAATTTTGATTATTTACGGAACTTTTGTGAGCCTATGGCTTTACATATAAATATTTTGCATTTTATTTTAGTTGCTTTATTGAGTTTACAACCCCCTGGCGCTGTTTTGTACTGTTTCTGTACTTGTTTTGAAATGTTGCATATTATAAATAAAGGTATATGGTAGCTGAGATAAGCTCCAGCGCCCCCCGCGAGCCCGAGGGAATAAGCGGTAGAAAATGGATTGATGGATGGAAGAAAGAAAAAAAAAAGAGTAATGAAAAGGCACAGATTTCTTTATATTTTTGTGAAAAAAAATATATTTTTAAATACATGTAACCGAGGGTTTATATATGTCGCCTATACGGTATGAAACTACAAAATAATAAACACAGAATCTCCAGTTTACACGAGGACTAGAGATGCGCGGATAGGCAAATATTTCATCCGCAACCGCATCAGAAAGTCGTCAACCATCCGCCATCCACCCGATGTAACGTTTGATCAGAACTGCATCCGCCCGCCATCCGCCCGGTATATCTAATATAGACGATGCATGGCATTAGTGAGGCACCTGCCAACTACTCCGGTTTTCCCGTAATTCGTACGGTTTTCATCAACCTATTCCGGGTTACGGGTGCAGTGATAAAAAATACGGTTTTTCATTAATTTAAAAAAAAAAAGGGTGAAAACTACGCGAATTGCACCTTGTGCAGACAAGATTTTTCGATCGGACACGGAGGAATTAGCGATGTAAAAGACCACTTTGGGACAAAAAAACACAAGTCTAATGCCGTTGCTAGCGATACAAGTGGAAAACTTTCAACGTTTTTCGTCGCCCAAACAGATTCTTTGGATGTGATTAAATGCCGAAGTTTTATTTACGGAGGCAATAATTGAGCATGGACTTCCAATCGCACTGGCTGATCACATGGGACAGTTACATGTTTGTAATGCAACCTTTGAAAATCATTACGCGGTGATCGCGGTCCCAAAAATAAACTTTTCTTGCATGATAATGTCCAGAAAAATTCGCTTTATATTACTATAGAGTCCTTTTAACGAATGAGTTTGATGGTTTATCACAAACCTTAAATGAAAGAAGTCCTTTCTTCTCCTGCACCTGCATGCGCTTTGGCCTTGCCTCGTGTTTGGTGCGCAATCTTGTCGGCTGTATTTCACAGCACGACATACTGTTAAAAGTGTTTATACTATTTATGCTTTCAAGTCCAAGTTGAAGAAATCTTGTTAAATGTTGACAGCATAACTACCAAAATACAGAAGTATGTCCTTAATATTTTTGCAGTGCTATTTCTGTTGAAAAGTTCAAATGATTACATTAGAGATGTGATGTGCCACTTTTCAAAGTGTCTGATGGCTTAAATTAATTTTCATTAATTTTTCATATTTTGAATTCTTTTGAAAGGCTTACAAAAAAACTACATTTGAATTGTAATTCCATGCTATTGACAGGACTATTAATTTTAATGAAGTTAGCTTACCATGTTTACAGTATGATAATTGTGATAGAAATGTGAATTTTAGGCACAGAATATTTTTTACAATTGAACAAGGCAGTAGATTATACAAGCTTGGACAGAAAGTTAATAATGACACCAATTTTTTTTTTAATGGAATTGTTTAGTACTGTTTTACCATTTGTTTACTGTAAAAAGTGTTTATACTGTTTATACTTTCAATGAACAAATTGAAGTCTTGTGAAAGGTTGACAGGATAACTGGCATTAACTGTCAAAATAATTTCAAACTATTGAAGTTAGCTTACAGAATAAACATGTCAATCAACCCATATGATTTTTGCTGTAATATTTTTGTTTTGAAAAGTCACTGTGACTGATAGAAAAGTGATGGTTTTAGCAACATTTTAACCTGTCTGAATGCTAATAATCATTTTGCGTCGGGGGGCGAAGCCCTGAACCCTCCACCAGGACTTTGTCCTGGACCTACCGGGGCCTGCGGCCCTTGGACCCTGGCTACTAGGTTTTTCTGATTTCAAAAGTTGGCAGGTATGGTGAGGTTATAAAGCTTTTGCCTGTTAAAGAAAGGAGACTGATCCAATGCAGTACAGTCTTTCGCGTGCCACGCTGTCACGACCCAGACGCACACCAGTGCGCAATCATATGGGAGCTGCGCTGAGCGCACTGCGCGCGGAGTGACCCCTGTTACGCGCCCCCGGCAACAGGGGTGGCGGGCAGGTAAGCTGCGCGGGCGGAGCGCGCGGAGTGACCCATGTTACGAGCCCCCGGCCACGGGGGTGGCGGGCAGGTAAAGCTGCTTACCTGCTGCGCGTGACGCCGGCCGCGGCGAAGGCGGACGAGGCGGGGTGTCGGTGCGGTGGGCGCGGTAGTGACCCTGGACGTGCGTCGGGCCCTTCTCGCGGATCGCCTCAGCTACGGCTCCCGGTGGGGCCCTCTCGGGGGAAGGGGCCTCGGTCCCGGACCCCGGCGAGGCGTCCCTTCTCCGCTCCGTAAAAGTGTCCATCTCTTTTCTTTTTTTTTCTTCTGTTGTGGCATATGCAGCAGGTGCCTGCTCGTTTTTCGTATGTGGGTAACAACATTTAACTATGTATATATATTTCCGAATTGGTTTAACTGCCACCCGCAAAAAAAAAAAAAAAAAAAAAATATCTAATTGATCCGCCCGACCCGACCCGCACGCGGATAAAATCTTATTTTTTTAAATTTCATCCGCCCGATCCGCGGATAATCCGCGGACTCCGCGGTTGTGCCCGCAAACCGCGCATCTCTAACGAGGACCCTTTATTTACCTTCTTTTCAAAACCTTCGCTCCACTCCAACAACGTGACCTCACTTCCGCTCTTAGCGCCTTCAAAATAAGAGCTCAAGGCATATACTGTATGACAGCGTATAACAGGAACTTAACATCACCAAGAGGAAAGCCCATAAAAATAGGTTACATACCTCCCCTCCTACAAAAAGAAACGTCCTCGTTTCAACACCATAACAGAATATGCAAAAATAACACAGGCAGTAAAAAAAAACACAGGAGTTAACACACACAAAAAAAAATATATATATATATGCATGTTCCCCTCACACCACTGCAGTCACGCATGCCACACTATTCCCACGTACACCAGAAAATTCTGATACACCATAGCCTCCAGACATACTATACACATATGAAACATGTGCCATCACAGTAAGAACATGTTAAGTGACCTTGACAATCTTTAACCGAAAGCCCAAATTTTTGTTTAATTTCTTCTATTTCTAAACAGCTAACCAAAAGTGACAAAGTCCTTGAAACGAACTGGTTGTCGCACATTCCTCCCAGAACGAGAAACAGTCTGTAGTGGCTCTCTGGTGCCTGTAATCTGAACAGTCCCTGTGTCACCAGAGATCAGCGGCTCGTCAGCCCTAGCACCCCCCTCTGGCGACCCCTCGTCCAGCAATGAGGGAGCCTGACTAGGAGAAGGCGAAGCAGACAGGCCATTTGAAAAACCAGCAGCCATTGGTAGTGTGTATGGTTTCAGTCTATCATAATGGACGACCTGCCCCTGTCCATCAAACTCCAAAGGGTTGTCAATATGATAGGTGAGTCCAGGTTCTCCTTGAGAGTCCAACACCGACAGGACCCTGTAGGGCCCCTTCCAGTGGGGAGCAAGTTTCATCCTGTCCTCTGTCGGATTACGTAGCCAAACCAGATCCCCTACTGCATACGGCCGGTGACGCACAGCTCCATCATAGTACAGCTTTTGCTTCTCGTAAGCGTTGGCGCCACCTTGCCTGGCACCAGCGAAAGCAGTCTCCAGCCTCTCTGCCAACGAGGCCACAAAGTCTGCATGAGAAAGAGGCAAGTCTGAGCGAACCAGGTGAGACAGCACCAACACATCCACTGGAACACGAGCCTCCCGTCCGTGAAGTAGATAGTACGGACTGTAGTTGGTGCAGGCATGCACAGATGTGTTATAGGCGAAAGCCACCTGTTTCAGAGAATCATCCCACTCACCACCGCAGGCGAGCAACGATTTGGCAAGCTGGTCGATCAGAGTGCGGTTAAAGCGTTCAACCATTCAGTCCGATTTGGGATTATAAGGTGTAGTGCGTGTCTTTTTAATTCCCAGGAGCTGACACAGTCTTTGAACAATTTCAGCTTCAAACTGCCGCCCCTAATCACTATGAATCACTTCAGGAACACCATGCACCATCACATAGTCATCGAACAAACACTGTGCTACCGACTGTGCTGTTTGGTTAGAGAGAGCATACAGATTCACAAACTTGGTAAAGTAGTCTTCCACTACTAACACATATCTATTTCCTTTAGAAGTCACTGGCAGTTCAAGAATGTCCGTTGCCACTCTCTGGAGTGGCCGAGTTGCATGGACGCTCCCCATCGGTGCCCGATGCTTAGGCACCGGGGCCTTGCGGGTTTGACATGGGATGCACTGTTCACACCACCGCTGAATATCTTTGAACATGAACGGCCAATAGCAAGTTTCCCTTGCACGTTCCCACACTCGTTCCACAGAAACATGTGCCGATGTAGAGCCCCCATGTAGATGCTGCAGCACATCAGAGATAAGTGAGGAGGGCATGACAACCTGACACAAAGCATCTCCGGTGAGGGGAGAGTTCACCGTCCTGCAAAGTAGTCCATTAACAACAGCGAGGCGGGGATATTCAGTCCATAATTTTCGAAGCCACCGGGAGCTACCTCTCATCTGCCCCTTAGATGGCCGAGAGCCACTTCTCTCCATCCAGTCCAACACCTGATTAATATCTGGGTCGGCCCGTTGTAGCCCCCTCATTTCCGTTCCGTCATGTGAAAGTGCATGTTTGAACGACAAGTCCTGCGCCCCACTGCTTTTCTCCACCTGCTGCGCCCCTGTATGGAGGTCAGAGGTTGGGGGGTTTCCCATGTGTGTTTGTAGCGGTTGAGTGACTGGTTGGGGAACGCTGGGCTCTATATCTGAGCCGATGACATTCACTTGTGTGGTTGTCTCACCTGTGTTTACCACACTAGGCGCAGGGTCTTGAGGACGCCGTGAGAGTGCATCAGCATTAGTATGCCGTTTGCCGTCCTTGTGCTGCATCCTCCAGTTATAAGGGTCCAGTTCCAGTATCCATCTTGCTCTGCGTCCCGTGGGATCCTTGTCAATGGACATGCCACGCAGGCCCAGCAGAGGCTTGTGATCAGTTATGATGGTAAAGGTAGCTGATCCTATGTAATGTCTGAATTGCCGTGTAGCCCACACTACGGCCCACAGCTCTCTGTCAAATGTCGACCAGCGCTTTTCTGGGGAACTGAGTGCTTGGCTAGCGTATGACACCACACGCTCCAATCCGTCCTTGTCCTGAGCCAACACCGCCCCCACTGCTTCCAAAGAGGCATCTGTGTACACTTTAAAAGGGATGTTAAAGTCAGGCATGGTGACAACTGGAGCAGATGAAAGCACCCCCTTCAGGTACTCAAAGGCTGTGTCACACTCACTTGTCCATTTAAAAGGTGTGTCTTTGCAGGTGAGGCGGTGCAGAGGGGCTGCACACTGGGCAAAGTTTTTAACAAAGCGTCTGTAGTAAGAACAAAGGCCCACAAAGGCTCTCACTTCGGTTGGGTTTTGTGGTGTGGGCCAGGTTCTGACTTTGTCCGTGTTTCGAGGGTCGGGCTGTAAGCCGTGGCGAGAAACAACATGTCCCAGGAACACTACATGATTTCGAGCCAGATGACATTTCTTATGATTCAGCCTGAGGCCAGCTGCATTGATCCTGGAGAAAACTTCACGCAAACTGGTGAGATGGGCCTCAAAGGTGGGGCTGTATATTAACACGTCGTCAAGGTACACCATACACACTTGCCAGGGGAGCCCTCTGAGCACCAGCTCCATCATGCGCTGAAATGTTGCAGGTGAGTTAGTAAGGCCCATCGGCATAGACCGCCACTGGTAGAGGCCCCGGCCCGTGGTGAAGGCAGTTTTCTCCCTGTCTCCCTCAGCGACCTCGACCTGCCAATATCCGTTAGTGAAGTCCAACGTGCTGAACCACAGGGAGCCCGCCAGCGCATCCAGGGTCTCATCCACCCTGGGGAGCGGATGAGAATCTTTCACGGTTATACTGTTCAGACGACGATAGTCAATGCAGAATCTCCACTCACCATTCTTCTTCTTTACAAGGACCACAGGTGAGGCCCATGGGCTGCAGCTTTCCTCAATCACCCCGTCCGCCAACAGGGCAGTCACCTGCCTGTCTATTTCCTCTCTCTTTTCTGGTGAAGTCCGGTAGGTGCGTTGCCGCAAAGGAGGATGATCACCGGTCTTGATGTGATGTTGGATAAGGGTGCATCTGCCAGTCCCCCCTTTTGACAGGTTGAATATCTCCTGATGCTCAGCCAGCAGTGCAGCCAGTTGTGCTTTCTGTTGCTGACTAGCAGAAGACTCCTCCAGTGACACCACAGGCACCTCACTGCATGAAATAGCAGAGACAGTCTCGGTTGGACCCTGAGGAAGTGTCACAATCTCGGCCTCATCCACTGAGAAAAACTCCCCGAGGTGCACGCCTCTCCCGTCCAAAAGCAGAACCTAGTAACTCACTTCTAGCTGATTTTGATTAAACAAACGAAAACCAATCTATTTTATATTAAAGTCCCATCCATTCACAGAGATTTGATTTCTGCTTTGTTGATGTTAATTGGTATCCGCAATTCCAGCCTGCAATTTTCGTTCAGAAAATCACCTAGTAACTCCAAAATTATTATCAGCTCAGTTTTGACCAAAATTGAGTTACTGGGTTTTGCCTTTGGACGGGAGGCCTTCTCTCAGTATAATGTCTTGATCTGTAGGGTTCAACACACGGGCGGTGGTAACCCCGTCCTTTACAGATGTCACCGTGTGAGCTATGACACATTCACTTTTGCCTTTAAGGTTGGGTGATAAGTAACCCACAAAGTCAGGAAGCTGATCAACGGACCCAGGTGGGGACACACTCACAGGCACCAGCATCTCGCTGAGGGGGGGCAGTGTCACGACAGTGGCGATGGAAACATTGCAACACTCCGGGATCAAGTCTTTGCCACTCAGGAGTGAAAGTACAGTGTCCCATAGGTGTAGTTGGCCACGGGCATAATCTAGGAGGGCGTGATTTGCGACAAGAAAGTCCAAGCCCAGTAGCGCTGTTTGTGTGGACCCTCTAATAACATGGAAAATCTGCTGCCGGGAGGTCTTTTCCAGACGCAGAGTCACTGTTATAGTGCCCAGTGTGTCGAGCAACTGTCCATTCACCGCCCGTGCAGCAATAAAATCCGCCGTTAAGGGTCGCTTATGCAGGGCTGGAACAGACATGCGGAAGTTGTCACTGATAAACGACTCGGTTGCTCCTGAATCGATCAATATGTTAATTTCAGTCCCTTCAATGCTTCCCCTCACATATGAGGTTCGCTGTTCTGTCTTGTCCGGTGTCATTGCGTTGCTCATGGAGGGGATAAACATCACTCCCTCCATAGGGCCCATAGGTTCTGTAGCTGATGTTTGGGCTGTAACATCAGCTACATCTCTTTTCCCGACTGGTTTGTAGCGTCTTCCCTCCTGGGGGAGAGAAAATGCACACCTCGCCGTCTCTGTGTTTCCTCATTAGAGGGGCTCCTAGCAGGTCTTAGACCCCGCCAACTTGGAGAGTTGGCTCGGTTGTTGTAGGGGCTCCAATAGTCCTGTTTGTCCCTCGGCCCTCCTTCTGCGTGCCGCTCGCGCCAGCCACGGTCAGGTGAACGCCCTCTCTGTTCATAGCCACGGTCAGGTGAACGCCCTCTCTGTTGACCCCATGGGCGAGACGGACAGCCTTGCTCCCCACAAGTACACTGACATTGACTTCCACGTACTGGATGAGGTGCTCGCCGTTCATCTTTCCAGTAGCTGGATCGCAGTCGGGTGTTTTCCTCTGCCATTTGTTTCATTTCCATCCTCATTTCCCTCATATCTGCAGTAAGTCTGTCCATAGTCCTATACAAACCACCGCCATCATCAGATATGGAGTGCACCATGGCCGCAGTACTGTTTTCAGTGGGAGGTGGGCGTACCTGTGTGCTGACATAGTCCATCCTTAGGGCCTCTCTGGCCATCTCACACCGGCCAGCGATGGTCAGGGCCTCCTCCAAATCAGTCGCTCCCTGCTCATGACATTTAGCTCTCAGAGCCGGGTCGAGTCCAGCCAGAAATCTGCGAAATTTCTCCTCTTTCTGAGCTATATCACCATAGCCTGGGAATGCCTCTTGGACTAGCTTGCTTATGTCTGCTGCATATACTTTCAGACTCTCTCCGGGAGCACGTAGGCGGGCAGAGATGTTTGCTCTGAAACAGTCTAGAAAACGTTTTTGTCCAAAAGCCTCCTGCAATTTCTCTTTCACCTGATCATAGTCCACCTGAACGGCAGCTGGCAAGCTATCCCATAGAAGAAAAGCAGCCTTTGTCAGCCGCGTGGGTAAAATCCTCACCAGTTCATAGTCCAAGCTACTGCCCGTGCCTCCAACCAGCGCCTTCACTGCTACTTCATATTGTCTGGCCCAGCAGGGGAAACTTTGTTTTTCCTCACCGGAAAATGGCTGCGGCAGTTCAATCTTTACATTGCTGGCGCACAATCTTTCTCCACGTTGCTCCCTGTAGCTATAGTCCAGTGGGTCCTCGCCTTTATTCCACATAGCAGCAGTAAGATGAAATAAGTCTTTGTGCTTTCTGACAAGACGACGCTCCGCCGTTGCTAGCTGCGGCTAACTGAGATGAAGCTAACCGACTCTCTTAACTTTACCGTAATTAGAGTCTTTCTTTTGCGGGACCTTGATCCCACCGCTGCCACCAATGTAACCGAGGGTTTATATATGTCGCCTATACGGTATGAAACTACAAAATAATAAACACGGAATCTCCAGTTTACACGAGGACCCTTTATTTACCTTCTTTTCAAAACCTTCGCTCCACTCCAACAACGTGACCTCACTTTCGCTCTTAGCGCCTTCAAAATAAGAGCTCAAGGCATATACTGTATGACAGCGTATAACAGGAACTTAACATCACCAAGAGGAAAGCCCATAAAAATAGGTTACATACATATTGCAGTATAATAATGTAAAACGTTTTTGAGCTACGTGTGTCACATTATTCCGGATATTAAATATTGATCATTCCGCATAGAACGAAAAAAGTTCTGTTGACAACAAGTCGAAGACACTTTTAAAGATGTGCTATTTGGATTTACACAGTATGAAAAAAAATGTAAAAGGTATTTTACCTTTGCGACCTTATTACACTATTGGCTAAATTTTATATTCATAAATGTAAGTTTCTCAATACCCCACCTGTTTTTTGTGCCTTTAAAAAGAATTAAAATTTTACTTTAAAACGCTTTCTACCTATAACAACCAAAAAGCTGTGAAAACTATGATGCCGTGCTTTGGATTATTTACGAAACTTGTGTGAGACTATGGCTTTACACTTTGTTACATATATATATATATATATATATATATATATATATATATATATATAGCATTTATTTGAGTTGCTTTATTGAGTTTACAACCCCCTGGCGCTGTTTTGTACTGTTTCTGTACTTGTTTTGATTATTATTATTTATTTGCTTGTATGTTAATGTTGCATATTATAAATAAAGGTTTATAAAAATAATAAAAAATACGCACGTTAATATTATGATGCTATGCTCCAAATGTAAATTATTTACAGAACTTGTGTGAGCCTATAACTATACACATTACTATATATATATATATATATATATATATATATATATATATATATATATATAAATATATATAGTTTTTTTTACATTCTACTATAATTACTTTATTGAATTAACAACCCCTTGGCGCTGTATTGTACTGTTTTTGTACTTGTTTTAATTGTCCTTGTTCATATGTTTATGTTTGTAAATGTTGAACTTTATAAATAAAGGTATATGAAAAAAAGGAGTATTGAAAAGGCACACATTTCTTTATATCTTTATGAAAAAATAGCTTCTTCTTTTTTTTTTTAAACATATTGCAGTATAATAATGTAAAACGTTTTTGAGCTATGTGTCACATTATTCCGGATATTAAATACTGATCATGCTGGATAGAACAAAAAAAGTGATGTTGACAACAAGTCGAAGACACCTATATAGAATAATGCAAATCTGTAGGTATTTGGGCTGTCAGACATTTAATTGACAGTTGTGGCAAATTTGTTTACATATGAAAAAATGTATGAAAAGTATCAATGATTTTTTTCAAAAGCTCATCAAAGCAATACCTCTATCCTTAAAATCTATGGTGACTCAACATGTTTTATATTCAAATACTACACCTTGTCTGAGAAACCTTAATATTGAACATGTTCATTTCTGTGATGAAAAATGTTCCAACAAATATATGAGGGCAGTTTTAGTGAAATAATATTTTTCGGGCACAGTTCATAGACAATAAATCCTGAAGGAGTTTACAAAAATTGAGCTAAGGAAAACAAGGACAAGATATATTACATACCCAATTCTTCCCAAAACTAAAGAAATACAATTTAAAATTATTAATAGAATATACCCTTCAAAGGATTTTTTGAAACTTAAATGTAACATGGAGGTTGATGGTTGTTATATATGTGGAGCTGTAGAGGATGTCAATCATGTGTTAGTGCAATGTGAGAGTGTACATGTGTTTTGGGAGGAGATCAGAGATTGGCTGAGAAACAAAGGTGTGGAGATGACCCCATTCTCTATAGAAGAGATCCAATTTAGTATTTTTATAAACGAATGTAACATAGAAATGTTTGTCAACATTATTATGCTCCAGGCAAAATGTTTTCTACATAAATGTCGATTTATGAAAGTAAGGCCTACGTTTTCTAATTAGCTTAATGGTTTACAATTATCAGTCAAATCTTGGAGAATGATTGGGAGTACAAAAGCCCTCACATCGATATCTTTGTTCAAAACATTTAATATGATTTCGGTAGCCCTTTTTGTCTTTTTTTCCCCCCATATTTTTTATTATTATTATTTATTAATATTTAATACTCTATCTGTATTTTTTTTTTCTTTCCTTGATGTTTAAAGTGCCTTGACCTTTGTGTCAATTATAAATGTATGTTTGTTGTTCAATAATTAAAAAATATATATATATATATAATATGAAGCTGCACTCTTCATCTTTAGTTTTGATGCCATATTACCGCAACTAAATAGGCTTGCTTTTCACTTCATACTTCAAGCCCTCAATTCTTCTGAAACTTACTTTTGCGATCCAAACACTTTGAATCAATGTTCCCTCTAATTTTTCATGTGTGTGAGCAAACGCAAAAACTCCCTGAGCATTCAGTGGAGCCCATGTGAGCAACATCAGACGTGCACACTGTGGCTACACCAGCAGCACACCTGTCCCAAACCTGACTAAATAACAAGTTCAATCTCCATCCATCCATTTTCTACCGCTTGTCCCTTTCGGGGTCGCGGGGGGGTGCTGGAGCCTATGTCAGCTGCATTCGGGCGGAAGGCGGGGTACACCCTGGACAAGTCCCCACCTCATCGCAGGGCCAACACAGATAGACAGACAACATTCTCTTATTATTATAATCAAATGACAGCAGTCATTTCCATGAGGTTATTTTCTAATATAAGTGTTTAGGCCCACTTACAATGACAATAACAAAAAATATAGTTTTTCAAGAACTGTGTACTCGTATTGTTTGTCTGGGTGGAGGTCCTGCTTAGGAAATAATTTGTATCCCTTTCAGACATTGCATTTAGTTCCCATTAAAACATTCACATGTTGCACAATGAGATGTAAGCAGGGGATCATGTGTACATTCCTGCAACTTCCTGTTTGTAAAAAATATATTTTTATTAGTATTTAATATTCTAACAGCATTTCATGATTAATATTTATAAATTAAGATTCCTAATAAATGACACTAGAATAAGCACACATTTGATTGGTAAATCATAGTGTAACGACCTGGAATGACACTTTATGTGTGGTGTTGGAGTTGTCCGACTTTTTGTGTGGCTGTAAACGCATCACTGGCGAAGTGCCATATGTGCGTGTGTTGGCGCAAGTGAGAAAGAGCGAGCGGCTGCTGTTGATATAACAAAGTTGGTTTTGGTCTGGTTTGTACTGCAGAAAATGACCAGTTTTGCTAGATATAATTTTTTTTACTAATGTTTTGGTGATGTGTTTATGGCCGACAATAAAGAGTTTTGCTCAGTAAAGTGATCGATGGACTTCATGTCCTCAAAGCGTCTCAACAGACGTTACAATAGTTGATCAATGATGATGAAAACTGTTTTCTCTGTCGTGTCCGTGTCGTGTCTAAAATTGTTATGCGCTTATTTTTTTATTTGATTTTGTGCGTGGCATAGATTTGCTGTGCCCAGAGGACGCTTGAGCAGTGCGCAATTGCACAGGCGCGCACCTTAGAGGGAACATGGCTTTGAATGCACATTCGCTTTTATTTATTTTTAAATATTTGCTACTACTTGAGAAACTGTAGTTTTCGTTTGCGCATGCGTGTTGCAAATGATGCGCATGCGCTGACTTATCGGGCATGAGCAGGTTAATGTCTACGAGCGAGCCCAAAACAAATTTTAGGAGTAATGAAAAGGCACAGCTTTCTTCATATCTTTGTGGGAAAAAAATGCTTTTTAAAACTTATTGCAGTATAATAATGTAAAACGTTTTTGAGCTGTGTGTGCCACATTATTCCGGATATAAATACTGCATAGACCATACTTGCCAACCTTGAGACCTCCGATTTCGGGAGGTGGTTGGGGGCGGGGCGTGGTTAAGAGGGGAGGAGTATATTTACAGCTAGAATTCACTAAGTCAAGTATTTCATATTATATATATATATATATATATATATATATATATATATATATATATATATATATATATATATATATGTATATATATGTATATACATACATATATATATGTATATATACAAGAAATACTTGACTTTCAGTGAATTCTAGCTATAAATATGTATTTCTTTTATTATATATATATATATATATATATATATATATATATATATATATATATATGTATATATATATATATATATATATATATGTAGCACCCCTACTGTAGGGTAGCAGGTTAGTACAACAATTAAGATTGCTAGGTTCTTGGCTGTATAATTGAGAGACTCGCAATGAGACGTTACGTACTTAGTGGACCACAGAACAACTGCTGGCAAATTTATTGCACAATAATAAACAATAACACATGAACAGTGTGCTTTTTAAATTGAAAATACCCCCCAAAAAATTAAATAAAAATAGAGCTCTGTTGCAAAATTCAAAAGTAGCAAAATAGAAGAAATGTCCTTTTGAAATTGTCCTTTCAAAAAATACAATCCACCCGGGTAGTATTGAATTGAACACTGTCTATATTCCTTGGTTGGGAATCCTTAGTTCTATTGTAATCCGTTATTCCATACTGATTCGGTTCGATACTTGCGACTCTGATGGTGTATCAGTTCAGTTATAGATCACTGCAGAGTGTGGAGACCGATGCAGCTGGCCACACCACATCCAAACGCTCCCTCTCCGCAGATTCTCACTCACTGGGACTGGCTCGCCATCTTAACTCAAGTCCAGCTTGGAACCAGACTTCAGGATCATACAAAAAAAACAATCTGCACATAGCAGTACAGAATGTAATCAGTTAGAATACTCTTTTTACTCTTAGTTCTCTTCCATATGGTACCATATTAACTTCAATTTTAAATCAATAAACACAGTTACTCATTTTAACCATTTAGTCATGGACATATGAATACTGGTCGGTTCACACTGTACTCCATATAAGTCTGTAAGACTTTAACAGCAGCATCAAATCATGAAAACTATAGTAGCTTCACCTCTTAAGACTTCAATGAATGACATTAAATGAGTTACATCCATTTAAGGATTTTTACATTTTTATCTTTAAATTATGAACTGTGAATTATCACTTTTTAAACCATCACAAAATAAAATAAGTGATTATTTAACTGAAATCACATTTTGGTCATCATGTATTATAATGATTATCATTTTAACTGTATCAATTTAATAAATGAAATGTGTCAACAGTTCCCCTTTAAGCAGCATGACAAGGGTGCTTTTGGCAGCATTGGAATGAATGCAGCTCCTCTGCTCACTGCATAAGGCTGAACACAGTAACATTAAATATACATCTCTTTTACACAAAACGAAAATACAATAAAGTTATCCAACTGCAACATGCTAACATGTCACAAGGCATTCTTTAAATACATCATATTACTCCAATTGGTTTTGTACATCTTAACTCTGTGTCTTGTTATCAGACTCCCCTCTTTAGCACTAACAGGATGCTAGGCTAACAGCTAACAGTTATATTCTGTAGGCCTCATTTACAAAATAACACTTACTGGAGTTCTCAGCAGCACAAAACACAGCAATCCAGCTCCCACTGGGACCAGGCTATCTTATGCTGCTTTTCCAACACTCGGTTTGAGAATTGACAAATATTTTAACGTATAAACCTTGTCTTTGCAACACAACGAAATGATTCGTGCCTTCACTGTGACGTTCAGTGAAGGAATGCCGGGAATGACAAAGGTGCATGCGACCTCTACTGGCCAACATGTGAATAACGTGCTGCGTGCATTCATCATTAATTTAAACCTGTAGTGACCACATGACTTTGACAAATCAATTTTAACATTTTTTAAGTTACCAAAGTGACTTTGGCACACCATATATTAGAAATTAATAATAGGAGAATATATTCGTGACACTATATTTCCATATGGGTTACACATATATATAATAAATACTTGAATTTCAGTGTTCATTTATTTACACATATACACACAGATAACACTCATCTACTCATTGTTGAGTTAAGGGTTGAATTGTCCATCCTTGTTCTATTCTCTGTCACTATTTTTCTAACCATGCTGATGATGCATTGCTGTGTGGCACGCACAAAAGTGATTTCATCAAATGCACTAGATGGCAGTATTGTCCTGTTTAAGAGTGTCACAACATTGCTGTTTACGGCAGACAAACTGCTTTACGGTAGACGTGACTGCTGTTGTTGTGTGTTGTTGGTGCACTGGGTCTGGGAGGACGTTAATGAAACTGTCTAACAATAAACCCACATAAGAAACCAAGAACTCGCCCTCCATCATTCTACAGTTATAACGTGATTGGGCAGGTACGCTGTTTATTTTGTGGGAAAGCGAAATTCAGGTCGCCTGAATTTCGGGAGATTTTCAGGAGAAAATTTGTCCCGGGGGGTTTTCGGGAGAGGCGCTGAATTTCGGGAGTCTCCTGGAAAATCCGGGAGGGTTGGCAAGTATGGCATAGACATCTTATAAGTAGACGCAGCATCGACCTCTACTGCCTACTGGCGCTGACGAGACGCGGGGCCGCCATCTTGGAGTGGTGATCCGCTCCACTCAGTGCAATTCATTTGGCAGGAGCAATGAACTGTCAGCCCATTTAATTCATCTTACCTCACTGAATACCACTGATTTTCACACGCTTTTTTGTCATACGTGTAGCTATGATAAAGGACACATGTTTTGGCGTGTTTTATTATTAATAGTTTGCTTAACAGTAATAGAATATTCTTATATGCTATAAGTGACCAGACGTCCGAGATCAAAACTGGGAATATAATCCCAGAGGAGGGGGAAAAAACGGTCAGCTATTTTTAAGTTGAAGAAACAATATGATTAGGTTATATATACATGCGTATATCCTACATAAACAATGTATGAATACATTAGATATCTATATATCTTAGGGACCTATAGACTGTATCTCTGTTGCTGCAACAGCAGAGAGTTTATTCTGTCTTGACACTTTGTATAGATATTTTGTATTACATTCTGCCCTTAAATGATAATGTTTATTGTTTACAGTGATTGTTTTATATGTATTTTTTATGTATGTCACTTTGGATAAAAGCGTCTGCCAAATACTTAAACATAAACATACATAAACACTTGAAAGTCTTTATATCAGCTAAAACCACCAATCTGTTTCACTGAATTCAGAATAAAACCAAATTCTGTCTTACCCAACAATGTTAGTATTTGAATATTGTTACTTGAAGACTTATTCCTGGTTACAATTATACTGTTAAGAAAGTATTGTCTTATACTTTGCCTACAATGAGAATGCATCATAATCAGTGGCGGCTGGTGAATTTTTTATCTTTATCTTCATCATTTATTTCAACTTTATGTTATTCAAGTATGACATTTTTAAATTTAACTAATTTCATTGACAAGCAATTCTATTATGGTCATACTCTTGTTTGCTCGCGGCTACGATTTCAGTACTATTGAAGATCTTTGCTCCTTCTCAACTCTGTGGTAATATTCTTTTCACAAAATACAAGTAATAGTACGTTAATGTTAAATCTTACTTGTGAAAAGTAATCCCCCGATTCCTATTTTCAACAGTCCTCTCATTTGAGCAGGAAAATGCTGAACACCATCTTTGTTTTCTACCTGTCAACTGTCAGTTTAGGCTGCTCGCCGGCTCCTCATCACCACTTCAAGATGGCGGCACAATTTCTCGCATCACAGCAGCCAATGCTGCGTCTACTTCTAAGATATCTATGAGCGGGACGCCCAAAACACATTTTGGGAGTAATGAAAAGGCACAGCTTTCCTCATATCTTTGTGGAAAAATTTTGATTTTTAAAACTTACTGCAGCATAATAATGTAAAACGTTTTTGAGCTGTGTGTGCCACATTATTCCGGATATGAAATACTGATCATGCCGGATAGAACAAAAAAGTCGAAGACACCACATCCGGTCCTACACTTAAATGCGTCCCCAACTTGTTTCCCGCTTGAATGAGGCGTCTGTGTATGCTTGCAGCGACTTTAGTCCGAACCAAATATTTCCTTAATCCGAACCACAGCGCTCCTTTTGCCGCTAGGTTGCTGACATCTCACGACAGTTGCCAGCGTGTAACATTCCACTTGGACGCCACGGGAAGACGGCGGCACATGTCGAGTGAAGCCAAGAAGCTGCGCGCTGAAGAGACAATCATGGACACAAAGAAGAAGATTGGAACCCACAATGGAACTTTCCACTGCGAC
Source organism: Nerophis lumbriciformis (assembly GCF_033978685.3). NCBI lineage: Eukaryota > Metazoa > Chordata > Actinopteri > Syngnathiformes > Syngnathidae > Nerophis > Nerophis lumbriciformis. The sequence continues at coordinate 38,475,867 of NC_084550.2, read as the reverse complement.
GAGGTCCTGGCTTGCTTCTTCCTGCGTCAGTTAGCTCAATATAAGGTCAGTAGAACTTCATGTCACTCTGGTATGGATTAGTTATACTATAGGATTTTCAGTGAGCTCCACGCTGTGTTATACACGCCACGCCGCTGGGGGGCGCTCCTCTAAAGACTATTAACGCTAAACAATATTGTGTCTCTCTATTTACATGGATGTATAATAAAATGTCGAAAAATACCACATGTGCCTGTTAAAGTATTCATTCCATCTGCCATAACATAACTTAGAACTTACAACTTAAGACAAACTTTAATGACCCACCAGGGAAATTGTTCCACACAGTAGCTCAGTTACAGAGGATGGAAAGTGTAAGGGTGGAAAGGATAATGCAGGTATAAAGTAGACTAGAATATATATATATATATATATATATATATATATATATATATATATATATATATATATATATACAGTGTTTCCCACAGGACGGGCATCTATTTGTGGTGGTGTGGTCGGGGGGTGTCCTGCCACAGTCAGTCAACCTCCTCCTCCTCCTCCTGCTGCTGAACAGGTCGCACCTGTGGTCCGGACTGTAGGCCTACCTCCTCTCCAAGTCGAGCCCTTTTCGGCCGTTGAAAATATTTTTCTATACTCATCTGTGTGAAGGAGTGAACATCCAACATTAGAATTTATTACTAATGAGCAGAACCGCTCTATGTACAGTGCCGTCAGCTCAACACATGCAGGGTTCAACGTTAAGCTTTTTTCTACTTGCCCGACTTCTCAAATCTACTTGCCCCAATATTTTTACTTGTCCTGCCTAGGTTTTTTTCTGGCTGTGTAGTGCTCATGGCTTATATCTTACTGAAATCCTTCCCGTTGACTATTTACAACACTACACAGTATTTATTATTATTATTATCTATAATTACATTTAAATGGCATTGCATACATGTAAAATTAAATGCTATTTCACATTATTTGACCAGTAGCAGTTACACCCATCTGAACAGGTCAGCCACCTGTTTAAAGCCCGATCACAGTTGAAATCTTGAAATGAAGGGCCTTTAATGGCCAAAACATTAACCTGGACAACATTTTAACAGCTGGTTGGCTCAGATTTTATTCTTTTCATTGCATTCACATGCTGCAGTGGACAGTGGACAATTTAGCTTCAGTCCATGTGTGTTTATTGACAACATGGTTATAACCTGGACACGTTAGCTCGTCGGTATTGTAACACGTGACTGTTACTACGTGCGTCTGCCCCGGGCCACAAGTCAAACAGCGGCGGTGTTAATGAAGCAGCGTCAGGCTGCTCACCGTCAGTGAAACGCTCGGTGAAATCACGGATTAACGTTAAATATATGACGAGCCGCGAGCGATGCAGCTATAACCTATCTACAAGTGATGGGTTGATGAGGCGTCATGAAGCGTTTCGACACATTGCAAAACTGTATTGATACTGTGTCGATACTGTGTCACTAAATACTGACATCTGCTGGACATTAAAAATCCCTACAGGCAACCTATGGACCGACTCAACTGACACTGATTTTATGACCTAGTACAGTGGTTCTCAAATGGGGGTACGCGAACCCCTGGGGGTACTTGAAGGTATACCAAGGGGTACGTGAGATTTTAAAAAAATATTCTAAAAATAGCAACAATTCAAAAATCCTTTATAAATATATTTATTGAATAATACTTCAACAAAATATGAATGTAAGTTCATAAACTCAGTGAAGCACAAGCTCAGGTTTGTCACTAAAATGTCTGTCAAAAAGAACTGTGAAAAGAAATGCAACAATGCAATATTCAGTGTTGACAGCTAGATTTTTTGTGGACATGTTCCATAAATATTGATGTTAAAGATTTTTTTTTTTTGTGAAGAAATGTTTAGAATTAAGTTGATGAATCCAGATGGATCTCTAATACAATCCCCAAAGAGGGCACTTTAAGTTGATGATTACTTCTATGTGTAGAAATCTTTATTTATAATTGAATCACTTGTTTATTTTTCAACAAGTTTTTAGTTATTTTTATATCTTTTTTTCCAAATAGTTCAAGAAAGACCACTACAAATGAGCAATATTTTGCACTGTTATACAATTTAATAAATCAGAAACTGATGACATAGTGCTGTATTTTACTTCTTTATCTTTTTTTTTTCAACCAAAAATGCTTTGCTCTGATTAGGGGGTACTTGAATTTAAAAAAAAATCACAGGGGGTACATTGCTGAAAAAAGGTTGAGAACCACTGACCTAGTATATCCAATAATATAAACCAAGTCATTGTATTTCATTTAGGATTATTTCATAACTTCATTTAAATAAAAATATATTTTTTGTCTTTTTTAGACACAGTCAATAAATAATGTGAACATGTATCATAACATGGAAATCTAAGAGAACGTGTTGTGAATGAGGATGCTTGTGGACCTGGAAATTATTATTTATTTATTTTTACACATTTTTATTTAAAAAAAAACAGTTTTTCCAACGTATTCAATTTTAGACGCTTTCTCTTCTTAGTTATTATTTCTCCGGCTGTAGAAAAGACCCGCTCACAGGGCACAGAGGAGGCGGGAGTGCGACACAGTTCGCGTATCGGTCACGTGACTTTCTAAAAGCGGTACGCGCACCGACACAGGGTTTCGCTCTTTGAGCTCGACGCATGCGCCGATGCATCGGTGTTGCCGGACACATCACTACTATCTACCTATAACCTGTAAAAATGAAGCAATGCTACCACGCTAGCAAGCGTTAGCTAGCCGACTATGAGCCACCAAGCTGCTAACTGTCGCCAAAAGGCACCATTTAAGTTTTTTTCCCCATGGCATCCTGGATCAAGGCTTTCAGCAGCTTTTGGACGTTTGAGGTAGAAACGTAGGAAGCGCCATCATTATGAAAAGTAGCCGGCGAGTATTTTGATTACGTCCGTCCGTCCGTCCGTCCCTCTTCTTCTTCTTCTTCTTCTTGCTATTGGCGGAGTTACAATGCATAGTAGGCTACCGCCACCTACTGCACCGGAGGTGTAACTACAAGCAACATTCACAGACAGTCCCATTGCTTTTATGAGCGGTCGAGCGAGTCAAAAGCCGAAAAATCCATTTGTGGCGGACGTAATTCTTTCGTGGCGGGCCGCCACAAATAAATGAATGTGTGGGAAACACTGATATATATATATATATATATATATATATATATATATATATATATATATATTAGGGATGTCCCGATCCAGGTTTTTGCATTTCCGATCCGATACCGACCGATACCGATACTGGCCTATCCGAGCATGTATTAAAGTTTAAAGTTATTTAGCCTACTTAGTTGTCAGAATCATGTTGAAAATGGTTTTAGTACTCTTGATAACAACTAGCCAGCTGAATTAGGGGAGTTTGAATAATACACAATGGTTGGTAACAAGAAACTGACCTGTTTATTCAAGGATAAACACAAAATAGACAAAATTATACATGACAAACAGAAATGGCATCATTGAACTAGGGCTGGGCGATATGGCCTTTTTTTAATATGGCGATATTTTAAGGCCATATTGCGATACACGATATATAGCTCGATATTTTGCCTTAGCCTGAATGAACACTTGATGCATATAATCACAGCAGTATGATGATTCTATGTGTTTTGATTGATTGATTGATTGAGACTTTTATTAGTAGGTTGCACAGTGAAGTACATATTCCGTACAATTGACCACTAAATGGTAACACCCCAATAAGTTTTTCAACTTGTTTAAGTCGGGGTCCACTTAAATTGATTCATGATACAGATTAGGGCTGCAGCTAACGATTATTTTTCTATCGATTAATCTATAGATTATTTTTTCGATTAATCGGTTAATCTATAGATTATTTTTTCGATTAATCTATAGATTATTTTTCCTTTTACCGATTTTTTTTTTAAATTTAAAATGAAGAGGAAAAAATAAATGTAGGCCATTTTTTTCAAAAGGCATGGCTTTTATTTACAAAAAAAAAAGTATGGCCACTCAGTCAACATTGACAACAACATGACAAAATATTCTGTAACAATGTAAACATTTAAAACTTTTAACATTTAACAAAATTAAAAGTAGCTTATTTGCTTTTTAATGTGCAAATATAAAAGTAAACATCCAGTGCAAATCTTAATATTCTGAAATAGTATAAGCATTTCAAAAGTAAAAGTATTGCTTATTTTGCTTTAAAATGTGCAAAAATAAAGATAAACATCCAATACAAAAAAGTGCAAAACGGAAATATTCTGTAACAAGTGTAAACATTTCAACAAAAGTAAAAGTATTGCTTATTTGCTAAAATGTGCAAAAATAAAGCTAAACATCCAATACAAAAAAGTGTACAGTGTAAACATTTCAACAAAAGTAAAAGTATTGCTTATTTTGCTTAATAACACAACAATGATAGTATGATTAAAGTGAAAGTTAATTGTTCGTTTGTACATAGTATATGTAACTGTTAATGTTGTAAAAGGTATTTGCACAACTAATTAACGTTAGCGTTTGTGACACGTCTTGTGCCGTGGGGTTCTTTCAGGACCGACAGACTGAACGCCAGACGGCTTTGCCAGGTTTACAATCTTTTAATTTTACACAAAGTCTTTTCTCTTCCAACTGCGCGGATCGCGCACCTGGGCACGATTGCGGCGTCGCTCCCGGCGCGCCCCGCCTCGCCGCTCGCTCGCCGCCGCCGCCTCTCCACAGCGTTAAAGAGGAGCGCGTCTTTGTAAACACTGAACAGGCACGCCAAACGCGCCTCTCAGAGCGAAACGCTGCTTTAGTTTATGAATTTACAACGCAGATACAAATGACACATTCATGTTTTTGTGTAATAATGACAACGTATACGCACGCGGACGATTGACTTGTTGATGGTGATGGCAAGAACGCTGTCGGGGGTTTTCTTTTCAAATGTTCGTTCATAGCCGTTGTGCTGCTATGATAGGCCATTTCCGCTCGACACAGTGTGCATACAACAACATTATTAGGCCGTTTATTGAAATACTCCCACACTTTTGACGACTTTTGGTGTGCTTTTTTCCCCTCGCTCGCATCGTCTGCTTTGCGCTCCGCCATGACAGTAAAGTAGAGTGACGTAAATATGCGACGCGCCGACGCACAAAAACGGCGTCGACGTATTTACGTAACCGATGACGTCGACTATGTCGACGCGTCGTTTCAGCCTTAATACAGATATATACTATCAGATATATACTATCATCATAATACAGTCATCACACAAGATAATCACATTGAATTATTTACATTATTTATAATCCAGGGTGTGGAGGGGGGCGCCGGATGTAAGTGTCAAAAAGACAGCCAAAAGAGTTTGATATGAGAATAAATCTAAAGTTAAAATATAGGGTAGAAATGCACCCATTTGCAGGAAATGTAGCCTTGATTTTCAAAATTTTCTTTCAAGGCTTGCATGTCTACATTAAAACATTCTTCTTCATACTGCATTAATATATGCTACTTTTAAACTTTCATGCAGAGAAGGAAATCACAACTAAAAAAATCACTAATTTTTTCATACGGTGTTGATGTTGAAATTTTTGCCTCAGCATTTTGATGGTGTGGGCGTGTGGCACCGAATGGAGATACGCGTCTCGACAGACGTCACAATATTTGAACAATGATGACGAAAACGGTTTTCTCTGTCGTGTCCGTGTGTCGAAAATTGTTATGCGCTTATTTTTTTATTAGATTTTGTGCGTGGCATAGATTTGCTATGCGCAGAGGACGCTTAAACAGTGCGCAATTGCACAGGCGAGCACCTTAGAGGGAGCGTTGCTCGCACGGCTGCGCTAGCATCACAGCTAACGTTAGCCATGCTGCTACCTCTGCTCGGGGAGGACAAATACGTATGTGACGTATGTCGTGACAGTATGTGACGTATGACGTGACAGTATGTGACGTGTGTAAGACGGTGCACTTGCTGTCTGTGAGAGGGAGACACAGGAAAGAGTGAGAAGAGCCTGTCGTGTAATGCCAGCAGCTAAAAGCAACTGCGTGAGAATCCACAGACCTGTGGATGTGTTGAAGGTGTGCTGGAAAATGCGGAACGGAAATTACGGAGCAGCAGAAAAGTGGAATGTATTACCGTATTTTCCGCACCATAAGCCGCCCTGGGTTATAAGCCGCGCCTTCAATGAACGGCATATTTCAAAACTTTGTCCACCTATAAGCCGCCCCGTGTTATAAGCCGCATCTAACTGCGCTAAAGGGAATGTCAAAAAAACAGTCAGATAGGTCAGTCAAACTTTAATAATATATTAAAAACCAGCGTTCTAACAACTCTGTTCACTCCCAAAATGTACGGTAATGTGCAAATGTGCAATCACAAACATAGTAAAATTCAAAATAGTGCAGAGCAATAACATCAATAACTTAATGTTGCTCGAACGTTAATGTCACAACACACAAAATAAACATAACGCTCACTTTCTGAAGTTATTCTTCATTCATAAATCCCTCGAATTCTTCTCCTTCGGTGTCCGAATTAAAAAGTTGGGCGAATACGGGATCCAAAATGGCCGGCTCCGTCTCGTCGAAGTCATTGCCTTCCGGAAAGCTCGGACCACAGTTGTGACCGAAATATCCGCCCAGGCATTTACGATCCACTGGCAGATGTTGCCGTATGTCGTCCGGCGCTGTCTCCCTGTCTTAGTGAAGGTGTGTTCGCCTTCGGTCATCCATTGTTCCCACGCCGTTCGCAGTCGTGCTTTAAATGCCCTGTTGACACCAATATCGAGCGGTTGGAGTTCTTTGGTTAATCCACCCGTAATGACGGCGAGTGTTGTATTTGTGTGCTTCACTTGTTTTTTGACACCATCTGTGATGTGGGCGCGCATGGAGTCGTATATCAACATGGAACACACAAAGGAAATGAAACGTAATACCCGCGCGCTTCTTCTACGGGGGCGGGTGGTTGCTTACCGTAGAAGAAGAAGCGCTTCCTCTTCTACGGGGGTGGGTGCTTACCTTGGCAGTTGCTTACCATAGAAGAAGAAGCGCTTCCTCTTCTACGGGGAAAAAAGATGGCGGCTATTTACCGTAGTTGCGAGACCGAAACTTTATGAAAATAAATATTGATATTAATCCATATATAAGGCGCACCGGGTTATAAGCCGCACTGTCAGCTTTTGTGAAAATGTGTGGTTTTTAGGTGCGGCTTATAGTGCGGAAAATACGGTATTTAAATCGGTGCGTTGAAAAACATGGACCGGAGTTTTTTTTAAACTGGATCTGGATCGGCATTATCCCATGCCTTGCCGATACGCAATTTTTGGCAAATATCGGCATCCGATCCAAATATCGGATCGGGACATCCCTAATAAATAATATATATATATATATATATATATATATATATATATATATATATATATATATATATATATATATACATATATATATATATATATATATATATATATACACACACACACACACAAAGATGCGGCATTACAAAATTATTTTACTGTGATTTAATAATCAACTTCATAATAACATCACAGGCTGGTTAGTATTTTTTTTTTACCTGGGGAAAACAATCCTCAATTAAATATTTAATTGAGAAATACATTAAATGCTGAAACCTCTGGGTCCAGCAGGTATAGCTTACCACCTAATTGTGTTTCAAAGGGTCAATGTATAATTGCATGGTTGAATGTTTGCGCAATCAATAAAAACAAACAAACAAACATGTGCATGTAGGCTACTCTTTTATGTTCCATCCATCCATTTTCTACCGCTTGTCCCTTTTGGAGTCGCGGGGGGTGCTGGAGCCTATCTCAGCTGCATTCGGGCGGAAGGCGGGGTACACCCTGGACAAGTTGCCACCTCATCACAGGGCCAACACAGATAGACAGACAACATTCACACTCACATTCACACACTAGGGCCAATTTAGTGTTGCCTATCAACCTATCTCCAGGTGCATGTCTTTGGAGGCGGGAGGAAGCCGGAGTACCCGGAGGGAACCCACGCAGTAACGGGGAGAACATGCAAACTCCACACAGAAAGATCCCGAGCCCGTGATTGAACTCAGGATAACTCAGGGCCTTCGTATTGTGAGGCCGAATAAGGTTATCCAGGGTAAATCCCACCTAACCTTATCCGTGTCCACACACAACAAAGCCCCCCCTCCTCCGTCAGCCGACGCAACGCGGCCTAATACGCATGCGTGGAAAATGCGCATGTCATAGTCACCTCCAGTGTTGCTTTGTGTGCAAGTTCTCAAATTTAACTTATCTGGACAATATCCAGTGTTGTGGTATTTCAATTAACTGGAATCCAGTGTGCTGGGGGGCCCTATTGTAGTGAATCACACCTGAGCCATCATAAATTAATCAAATTTTTATTAGACGCGTAAACAATGTTATAAAGAACATTTTACATCAATCAAACTAGGTATCTAGATATCTGGTCAGGACACTCCTCACTATTTTGCCTTCACCTTCATTGTCCATTCCTTTTTGGTGACTTTATATACTCTGGACCGAGACGTCGAGTCCAAATGTAGTAGTTTTCCCTCGGCGAATATGATTCTGTTATTTCTACATGGTCCAAATTAGCTGTGTCAACAATTTTTGACTTGGGGGCCAGGGGCCACAAGCAGACTACATCTAAAGCAACTATATATGTGTGTGTGTGTGTGTGTATTAGTGATGGGTTGATGAGGCATCATGAAACGTTTCGACACATTGCAAAACTGTATTAATACTGTGTCGATACTGTGTCAGTAAATACTGACATCTGCTGGACATTAAAAATCCCTACAGGCAACCCATGGACCGACTCAACTGACACTGATTTTATGACCTAGTATATACAATAATATAAACCAAGTCATTGTATTTCATTTAGGATTATTTCACATCTTCATTTGAATAAAAATATATTTGTATCTTTTTTAGATACAGTCAATAAATAATGTGAACATGTATCATAACATGGAAATCTAAGAGAACGTGTTGTGAATGAGCAGGGGTCGGCAACCCGCGGCTTTAGAGCCGCATGCGGCTCTTTAGCGCCGCCCGAGTGGCTCTCTGGAGCTTTTTAAAAAATGTATGAAAAATGGAAAAAGATGAGGGGGAAAAAAATCTATTTTTTGTTTTAATATGGTTTCTGTAGGAGGACAACATGACACAAGCCTCCCTAATTGTTACAAAGCACACTGTTTATATTAAACATGCTTCACTGATTCGAGTATTTGGCGAGCGCCGTTTTGTCCTACTAATTTTGGCGGTCCTTGAACTCACCGTAGTTTGTTTACATGTATAACTTTCTCTGACTTTCTAGGACGTGTTTTATGCCACTTCTTTTTCTGTCTCATTTTGTCCACCAAACTTTTAACGTTGTGCATGAAAGGTGAGATTGTTGATGTTATTGACTTGTGTGGAGTGCTAATCAGACATATTTGGTCACTGCATGACTGCAAGCTAATCGATGCTAAAATGCTATGTAGGCTAGCTATATGTACATATTTCATCATTATGCCTCATTTGTAGCTATATTTTAGGTCATTTAGTTTCCTTTAAGTCCTCTTAATTCAATTTATATCTCATGACACACTATCACTATACACTATGAGGAAGCTCGGCAGGGTCCTTGAGGGTGCATGGGAGTTTGCCCTACCAGTCTGCATGTGTTTTGTGGACTTGGAGAAGGCATTTGACCGTGTCCCTCGGGAAGTCCTGTGGGGAGTGCTCAGAGAGTATGGGGTATCGGACTGTCTGATTTTGGCGGTCCGCTCCCTGTATGATCAGTGTCAGAGCTTGGTCCGGCAGTAAGTCGGACACGTTTCCAGTGAGGGTTGGACTCCGCCAAGGCTGCCCTTTGTCACCGATTCTGTTCATAACTTTTATGGACAGAATTTCTAGGCGCAGTCAAGGCGTTGAGGGGATCTGGTTTGGTGGCTGCAGGCTTAGGTCTCTGCTTTTTGCAGATGATGTGGTCCTGATGGCTTCATCTGGCCAGGATCTTCAGCTCTCGCTGGATCGGTTCGCAGCCGAGTGTGAAGCGACTGGGATGAGAATCAGCACCTCCAAGTCTGAGTCCATGGTTCTCGCCCGGAAAAGGGTGGAATGCCATCTTCGGGTTGGGGAGGAGACCCTGCCCCAAGTGGAGGAGTTCAAGTACCTCGGAGTCTTGTTCACGAGTGAGGGAAGAGTGGATCGTGAGATCGACAGGCGGATCGGTGCGGCATCTTCAGTAATGCGGACGCTGTATCGATCCGTTGTGGTGAAGAAGGAGCTGAGCCGGAAGGCAAAGCTCTCAATTTACCGGTCGATCTACGTTCCCATCCTCACCTATGGTCATGAGCTTTGGGTTATGACCGAAAGGACAAGATCACGGGTACAAGCGGCCGAAATGAGTTTCCTCCGCCGGGTGGCAGGGCTCTCCCTTAGAGATAGGGTGAGAAGCTCTGTCATCCGGGGGGAGCTCAAAGTAAAGCCGCTGCTCCTCCACATCGAGAGGAGCCACATGAGGTGGTTCGGGCATCTGGTCAGGATGCCACCCGATCGCCTCCCTCGGGAGGTGTTTAGGGCACGTCCGACCGGTAGGAGACCACGGGGAAGACCCAGGACATGTTGGGAAGACTATGTCTCCCGGCTGGCCTGGGAACGCCTCGGGATCCCCCGGGAGGAGCTGGACGAAGTGGCCGGGGAGAGGGAAGTCTGGGCTTCCCTGCTTAGGCTGCTTCTCACGCGACTCGACTTCGGATAAGCGGAAGAAGATGGATGGATGGATGACACACTATCTGTATGTAATATGGCTTTTAATTTTTTGCGGCTCCAGACAGATTTGTTTTTGTATTTTTGGTCCAATATGGCTCTTTCAACATTTTGGGTTGCCGACCCCTATGAATGAGGATGCTTGTGGACTGGGAATTTTTTTTAAATTTTTTTTATCCTGGGTGTCTCTGGAACTTCATTTTCATGCCTGGCCCGAGAATGCCTCAGCATTGAGGAGGTGGATTTGTTAATGTACGACAATTCTGTCGTACAAATGCAACATTTAACCTCTATAAAATATGAATAGTAAACTAAGAATCATTTTGAAGAGATTTTGAATTCTAATAGATCAAGTGGAAACTTTGAGAGAACAGGATGAAGCGACAAGGAAATTAACACAAATACCTTTTTTTCCCGATATATGCTTAAAATATTCCCACACGGCGGAAATCTTTCTTTTGCCTGAGACTGCTCCATGATCTCCGACGACGATAAATTACAAATGACCAACGACAGAAGTGCAGTGATTCAGTTGGCAGCAGCGTCTCGTTGACAGATGCGCTTCCTTATAAACACAGTTTGGCGCGCAGGCGTCAGTTTGACACAGCTCGCGTATCGGTCACGTGACTTTCTAAAAGCGGTACGTGCACCGACACAGGGTTTTGCTCTATGAGCTCGACGCATGCGCCGATGCATCGGTGTTGTCGGACCCATCACTAGTGTGTATGTATGTATGTATTGGGGCCTCAACGATTAGTTGACAATGTCGACAATAAAATTTGTCTTCGGGCTGGTCGATATGGCCTTTTATTAATATCTCTACATTTTTAGGCCATGTCACGATACACGATATATATCTCGATATTTTGCCTTAGCCTTGAATGAACACTTGATGCATATAATCACAGCAGTATGATGATTCTATGTGTCTACATTAAAACATTCTTCTTCATACTGCATTAATATATGCTACTTTTAAACTTTCATGCAGAGAGGGAAATCACAACTAAAAGTGTATTTATTAAACAGTTATTAAGCAGTGGCACAAACATTCATGTCATTTCAAAACAGAAAGTGCAAGATTGTCAGAGACATTTTAAAACAAGCTATTAGTGCACTTTTGTGCATGATGTCACTACAGTGTTTCCCACAGGACAGGCATCTATTTGTGGTGGTGTGGTCGGCGGGTGGGCGGGTGGGCGGGGGGGGGGGTCGGGGCAGCGGCGATGACCAAGAAGAACGCGGAGTTGGAATATAATTACAACATTTTATGTACATATTTATATACAGATTTGAACAATTAGTGATTCACTGAAATATATTTATTAATTGTGGTTCTTACAAAAAATATATCTTATAAAATATAAAAGCTAAAATGTCTCTTAAAGCTCTGCCCCTTTAATTAGTGAATACTAAATAATTTAACTTTAGCCTACTACTACAACCATATTTACCAGCAACATGAAGTGAAACAGAGGCAGAGGTGTCCTGCCACAGTCAGTCAACCTCCTCCTCCTCCTCCTCCTGCTGCTGCTGCTGAACAGGTCGCACCTGTGGTCCGAACTGTAGGCCTACCTCCTCTCCAAGTCGAGCCCTTTTCGGCCGTTGAAAATATTTTTCTATACTCATCTGTGTGAAGGAGTGAACATCCAACATTAGAATTTATTACTAACGAGCAGAACCGCTCTATGTACAGTGCCGTCTAACCTTAAGCGGCAGCAGCTCAACACATGCAGGGTTCAACGTTAAGGTTTTTTTCTACTTGCCTGACTTCTCAAATCTACTTGCCCCAATATTTGTACTTGTCCTGCCTAGGTTTTTTTCTGGCTGTGTAGTGCTCATGGCTTATATCTTAATAGAATCCTTCCCGTTGACTATTTACAACACTACACAGTATTTATTATTATTATTATTATTATTATCTATAATTGCATTTAAATGGCATTGCATACATGTAAAATTAAATGCTATTTCACATTATTTGACCAGTAGCAGTTACACTCATCTGAACAGGTCAGCCACCTGTTTAAAGCCCAATCACAGTTGAAATCTTGAAATGAATGGTCTTTAATGGCCAAAACATTAACCTGGACAACATTTTAACAGCTGGTTGGCTCAGATTTTATTATTTTCATCGCATTCACATGCTGCAGTGGACCGTGGACAATTTAGCTTCAGTCCACGTGTGTTTATTGACAACATGGTTATAACCTGGACACGTTAGCTCGTCGGTATTGTAACACGTGACTGTTACTACGAGCGTCTGCCCCGGGCCACGAGTCAAGCAGCGGCGGTGTTAATGAAGCAGCGTCAGGCTGCTCACCGTCAGTGAAACGCTCGGTGAAATCACGGATTAACGTTAAATATATGACGAGCCGCGAGCGATGCAGCTATAACCTATCTACTAGTGATGGGTTGATGAGGCGTCATGAAGCGTTTTGACACATTGCAAAACTGTATTGATACTGTGTCGATACTGTGTCACTAAATAATGACATCTGCTGGACATTAAAAATCCCTACAGGCAACCTATGGACCGACTCAACTGACACTGATTTTATGACCTAGTACAGTGGTTCTCAAATGGGGGTACGCGAACCCCTGGGGGTACTTGAAGGTATGCCAAGGGGTACGTGAGATTTTTTTTAAATACCGGTATTCTAAAAATAGCAACAATTCAAAAATCCTTTATAAATATATTTATTGAATAATACTTCAACAAAATATGAATGTAAGTTCATAAACTCAGTGAAGCACAAGCTCAGGTTTGTCACTAAAATGTCTGTCAAAAAGAACTGTGAAAAGAAATGTAACTATGCAATATTCAGTGTTGACAGCTAGATTTTTTTGTGGACATGTTCCATAAATATTGATGTTAAATATTTTTTTTTTTTGTGAAGAAATGTTTAGAATTAAGTTGATGAATCCAGATGGATCTCTAATACAATCCCCAAAGAGGGCACTTTAAGTTGATTATTACTTCTAGGTGTAGAAATCTTTATTTATAATTGAATCACTTGTTTATTTTTCAACAAGTTTTTAGTTATTTTTATATCTTTTTTTTCCAAATAGTTCAAGAAAGACCACTACAAATGAGCAATATTTTGCACTGTTATACAATTTAATAAATCAGAAACTGATGACATAGTGCTGTATTTTACTTCTTTATCTTTTTTTTTCAACCAAAAATGCTTTGCTCTGATTAGGGGGTACTTGAATTTAAAAAAAAAATCACATGGGGTACATTGCTGAAAAAAGGTTGAGAACCACTGACCTAGTATATACAATAATATAAACCAAGTCATTGTATTTCATTTAGGATTATTTCATAACTTCATTTAAATAAAAATATATTTTTTGTCTTTTTTAGATAGTCAATAAATAATGTGAACATGTATCATAACATGGAAATCTAAGAGAACGTGTTGTGAATGAGGATGCTTGTGGACCTGGAAATTATTATTTATTTATTTTTACACATTTTTATTAAAAGAAAAACAGTTTTTCCAACGTATTCAATTTTAGACGCTTTCTCTTCTTAGTTATTATTTCTCCGGCTGTAGAAAAGACCCGCTCACAGTTCGCGTATCGGTCACTTGACCAAAACAGCTCATGATCGGTCACGTGACTTTCTAAAAGCGGTACGCGCACCGACACAGGGTTTCGCTCTATGAGCTCGACGCATGCGCCGATGCATCGGTGTTGCCGGACCCATCACTACTATCTACCTATAACACCTGTAAAAATGAAGCAATGCTACCACGCTAGCAAGCGTTAGCTAGCCGACTATGAGCCACCAAGCTGCTAACTGTCGCCAAAAGGCACCATTTAAGTTTTTTTCCCCATGGCATCCTGGATCAAGGCTTTCAGCAGCTCTTGGACGTTTGAGGTAGAAACGTAGGAAGCGCCATCATTATGAAAAGTAGCCGGCGAGTATTTTGATTCTGTCCGTCCGTCACTCTTCTTCTTCTTCTTCTTCTTCTTCTTCTTCTTCTGGCCCACCAGGTGAATTAAGTGCTATTGCATAGTGCATAGTAGGCTACCGCCACCTACTGCACCTGAGGTGTAACTACAAGCAACATTCACAGACAGTCCCATTGCTTTTATGAGCGGTCGACCGAGTCAAAAGCCGAAAAATCCATTTGTGGCGGACGTAATTCTTTCGTGGCGGGCCGCCACAAATAAATGAATGTGTGGGAAACACTGCACTAAGATGACATATCAAAGCAACACTAAATTAAAGTGCACTTTTTGTACAGAACGCCACTACAATAGTTTAAAACAAATAAAGTGCACTTTTGTGCACGATGTCACAGAAGATATTTCAATAAGTGTCAAATAAAAATGAGCTGCATAATAGGAAATCAAACAGTGTATGTCCTTCGCTATGTGGTAGGTTCCTGCGGATGATATCCTTCTGTTTTAGACTATTTTTATTATACGGTGTACATGTGGAAATGGTTGCTCGGGCATTTTGTTGGCTGTGGCACCGGCCGGAGATGTTGACATGCGGAGTTTCAAGCACTCTTCATTCTCTAGCGGGTGACTTTTCAACTGGTGCTGCACATTAGCAGTGCTGCTACTTTTTGTAGCAACGCTTTTGCCGCATACTTGTAAAACATATTCCCACTTGAAGCCAAACCACCGCCAGACGATGGACCCCGTGCTGTTTTTCTTGGGAATGAATTCTTCCTTCATTTGTTACCAGATTCGCACCTTCTTTCTCTCGTATTACCACTCGCACCGCTCCGTTAGCACCACAGCTAACGTTACCCGTGTCGCTACCTCTCTGCTCAGCGAGGGCGTGTGACGTTGCAGTATGTGACATAAGGTGCGCTTCTTTTAACTCTCTGTGAGAAGCAGAGACAAGAAAGAGTTAGAAACGCCTCTAGTGTAATGCCCGCAGCTAAAAGCAACTGCGTGAGGACGTATACTCGAATATCACGATATAGTAATTTTCTATATCGCACAGAGACAAACCCGCGATATATCGATTTATCGCCCAGCCCTAATTTGTCGTCGACATTAGTCGTGATGTCATCACTCGTGTTTTTCTGGCCGGAAGTGGGTCACTCGCTAGAGAGAGAGAGACTTCCTTTTATTGTCATTCAAATTTGAACTTTACAGTACAGGTAAGAACGAAATTTTGTTGCGTTAGCTCGCAGTAGTGCAGGATAAAAGAGCAATAAGGTGCAGATATATATTTGCCACGAGCCTCTGCAGCTGCAGCCGCTAAAACATCGCCAGTGATAACATGTAAAGTGTGAGAATATTTCCTCTTATTCTTGTTTAAAACATGAATACCTTGCTGCTTTTGCAAAGCGGACCTTGTTTTTAGGGCAGTATACCTGTGATACGCAAGCATTTTGGAGGTAGGATGAGGACACAGCCTCGGCAAGACTACGGTTAGCTTCTACCTTGCTAGCTCGCTAACAAGAGTGAGATGAAGTTTTGTTAAAAAAAAACTATAATTTTAGCTAAAGTCAGCCAGCTAAACTTTCTCTACATCAATTCAACTACGTTTTAAAGCAGCATTGCCAAAAAATAAGGCACTTTAACAAACTCCGACCGCGCGCTCGTGCAGACAGACAGGCAGACAGACAGGTAGACTGTCTGCCTGTCTACCTGTCTGTCTGCCTGACAGACAGACAGACAGACAGACACCAATGCAGAGGTATCAGAAGAATAAACATACAATCTATTAAATAGCTAACATTTTAAGAATTAATCAAAGATATAATTCTACACATTGAATCTATTAGAGTGCTAAAAGTGCCAATAGTTAATCAATAGTCAATATACCAGTGTGCAGCTTTTTACACATAACAAAATGATTTTCTTTTTGAAGAAGTTAGATTTTTTTTTTTTTTTTCATTGCTGCAATTTTAACTGTTTTTACATACATATACAAAGTAATTTTTTTTTATTTTTATTTTTTTTTAGCACTTAGTCTTTCTTTTCTTTCAAATGGACATTTTTTTAGTCATTTAAAAATTTTAAACAGCTGAATAAGCAGCACAGTCACAATATGAATAAATATTTATGAATGAATTAGTCATCTTTGTTGTTAGTAAGCACATGCCTAAAATAACTTTCGCTGCATTCAGAAATCCATGGAAAAATTACAGCCATTAAATGTGTACGCTTTATTATCCGATTAGTCGACTAATCGTTAAGATAATCGCTGACTAGGGATGATGTTTGATAATGAATTATCGAGTTCGAGCCTATTATCGAATCCTCCTATCGAACCGATTCCTTATCGATTCTCTTATGAAGTCCAGATCGGTTGTTGTATATGGAAAAAAACACAATATTTGGTTTAACAAAAGCTCACTTGTATTATATAAGAAAAAAATAAAATCTAATAAATAAATAAAAAATATTGACTGTTACCCCCCTAAAAAAATAAAATAAAATAAATAAATATTGACTGTTGTTACCCAAAGTATATTAAGTGGGATTTTTCAGAAAAACAAATATACATAGTAACACAAAAACAACCTGCCTCTGTGATCACTATAGGTGTATAAATAATAATATACTGTTTAATAAAATCAGTCCCTTGGGCACAAAACTGAAAATAATACAGCTCTCCAAAAAGTGCACTTCTGCTGCTATTTGACATAACTGTTTGTTATGATGCTTTGACATTTTTGCACTTTATTTCTTTATTGAAAGAAAATTCTATGAAGAGAAAAGTTGTTTGCAAATGTGGTTACAATGCTAAAAAATGAAAAGTTAAAGCTAAAAAAAGAAATACACTTTATTGAGTTAACATAATTTCTTTATAGGGGGAAAGATGTGATGTTATGAGCTAGGGAATATAACAACTACACTACCCAGCATGCAACGGGAGTGACGAGCATGCGCGGTAGCCCCGAAAAGTGTTGTTTCATGTCGTTACACGGCAGCTAAGAATGAGGTTATGAGCACGCTGTGAAAGTAAACGTCAAGAACTCAGCCAACACGCCTCGTCTGCATTATTTATAATTAGACAGACAACACATATACAGTGTGATTTTGTTTTGCTTACAAAGAAAGAAAAACAAAAGTTAAAAAAGGGAGATCATGTCATATATGTTGTGTGTTTATATTTATATATATATATATACATATATATATATACATATATATATGTGCTTCGGTTGCTTTAAGAACGTTGCGACAGCTGCCGTAAAGGAGGTGCGTTGCTAGCCTGGTTGCTATGTTTCCGGTTGGTCGTAAAAGTGTTCGTCATGTGTTTGTAGCCTGCTCAAATCTCATTGGATTATACCTTTTGTTTTGAACTTTATTACACCTTGGAGCGCTTTTTCCGGTCCATTGTTTTTCCTGATTTCCCAATCTGCGCCTAATGACTGAGCTACGTGACGTCATTTCTTGTGATGTCCCACGGGACATTTCTGGTCGGGACGGGATTCGTTCCCAGGGATTCGAATAAAGAACCAACTCTTTTTCTTTACTATAATGGTCTCGATAACGGGTACCGGTTCTCAAAAAGGGATTCGAGTCCGAGGACTCGGTTCTTTTCTTATCGAACAACCGGGAAAATCGGTTTCGAGTATCATAATCGACGATCAAGATAATCGTTAGTTGCAGCCCTCGTATGTATACTTTTAGTGTGGGACAGATGCGTCTGTCTCCAATATAGTCCACACCTGTCTCCTTCTAAACACAGCAGCGCACTCTTAAATGCTCGCCGAGACTCCACTAAAATGAAGCGAGGGGAAAATGAAGTTAAACCAAGCTCTTGGCTCTGTTTACTCCGAGGGGAAATCTCCGGAGCAAAGTCAGTGTAGTTTGTTCCGCCATGATATTCAAGCCAAACGACGCTAGTACGCATGTGCCAGCATTGCTGTGACTTTGTTTCCAGGAAGTAAGCGTTGTTGCCTAAAATGCATTAATAAATGACGGTTTTTCGGTCATTAAAAATTGAAACGGTATTACTAACCGTTCAGAATTTTACCGTTCATACTTAACATTATTAAAAGTCGTGCTGTTGCATTCTTTTCTCGAACTTTAGAGCGTTTGTTGTGCCCGGGCTCCGCCATTCCCACCTGGAAGGATTAATAAGATAACCGTTTGAATAAATGGCAAGCGATGCACTGGTTTTAGATTCCCATCCCTAACCAATGCTTTGTAGTGGATTTAAATAGGTGTAATATTAAATTGTGTATGGTGCATTTACTTTTTTTTTTTTTATATATATAATGCCCACATAGCTCAGTGGGCGGATTGTGTGTTGTTTGCCACATGTCTGTTAGCTTTTCGTGATGGTTATGGTGTATTTGCACCATTAGCAGGAATTGTTGTTTGAATTAGGACATATAAATTGATGTTTTGCTTATAACGTAATATAAAGCCCATGGTTATTGACTAGCATTACTAATGTTGTCCACAGTGATAGAACAGTTAGTGAAATTTAACTCGGGACACCCCGTGGGCAAGTCTTCAAATCTAACTTGAGACGTCTCAAGGGCCAGACTGACAACGCTGACGGGCCGTAGTTTAGACACCCTTGGTCTAAATTAATACAATTAGCAAATAAAATTCACACAAATGACAATTATGACCTGCAATGTTCTGGTTTCTATGTTAATTGTTGCTTATTTCCTGTTGAATAATGATTCTGAAACACCTTATGTTATGGTTCAAAACTATAATTCTATTATTTTTGTATATATTGTACACTTACTCTTGTTTGATCCATTTTTTATGGATATATTTTTAGAGCAAAAATTCAAATGAAAGGGCTGAAATCCGTACTCTCACGAGCGCTTCCTTTTTATTTTTTCTAGTTGCACAATCTATTTTTAGACACACATGCGAGAAATACTTGAACTCTACAACCCTGATGTTGGTAAAATAACACCTCCCTGACAGTGTCAATCAAAACTAGCTGAATTGTTCATAGTCTGTTTGTTAGCAGGCGTGCCTAATACAGTGTCCAATGAGCCTACAAGGTTTCCTAATGATTGATTCGATTGTAGCTGAGATAGGCTCCAGTGCCCCCCGTGAACCCGAAGGGAATAAG
Source organism: Nerophis lumbriciformis (assembly GCF_033978685.3). NCBI lineage: Eukaryota > Metazoa > Chordata > Actinopteri > Syngnathiformes > Syngnathidae > Nerophis > Nerophis lumbriciformis. Next base: position 38,456,077 of record NC_084550.2, on the reverse strand, counting down.
AGGTAGAAAATGGATGGATGATTTGGCTTAGTAAAACTCTGCCTCCTTTGTGACCATTTAGGCCTCCACATTCAACTGTGAATTGATTCATTTGATTCCAGATGCCTCCTAGATTGAGACGGCTTGGCAACCCAAAATAGGACATTTGGATCATTTAGATATCATTTTGTCATTTTTGAACACCGTCTGCTCGGTAATTCTACCTTCCTTTCCATTTGTTGCACAGGATGCAGAGATTGTACGGACCAGGGACCCGACACTGCTGGCGGACTGTGACATTGTTGTAGATGTGGGAGGAGAGTTTGACCCAAAGAGGCATCGCTATGATCACCATCAGAGGTATGCCTCAGTGATGTACGACCAGCTAGAGGGTGACATCGCAGCTATGGTTCCAGGTTATTAGTCAGTTGGGAGAAGCCTTGTCAGAGGAGTTGATGTACAGTTTCTAAATTGTTTACGGTTCCAAGTATTGGGACTGAGATGTATGCGCTGTCAAAGATAAATATGGTGTTCAGATGAAGGGCTAAGACCATATAAACCAGAATAGGTGAGAATAAGGGCTGCATGATTTTAAGAATAAAAATTAATTGTGATTTTTCTCTTCAAAATTGCGATTGTTTCTATTTGCATTTTTTTTATATTTATTGAAGAGTAATTCCATTAGTAATTCAGTCACATTTTTAGTAAAGTAACGAGTAACTATAATTAATGATTTTTTTAAAGTAATTTTCAGAACACAGCCTGTCACACAGCATCATGAAGCAGTTGGCATGTTGGTGTGCCTGGCTAACATCTTTGTGTGTATGTCCTATAATAATGTTCACCAATGAAAGCACCATTGTTAAAGGTAAATTATTTCCATGTTGCTGCTGACCTTTAAACATGTCTTCTTAAACCAGGGCACTTTATTTCACATTGTGTTCTTTTGTGTTTTTGTATTGCTGAAGAATTGAGCAAAGCTAAATGTTTTTGTTTTTTTTAAAAGATTGGAGATTATATTTGACTTTTCTTATAATCAGGGTTTGTACGGTCGCTTAAAAACCTTGAAAATGCTTGGATTTTAATGTTGTGTTTTCAAGGTTTGAAAAATGCTTGAATTTTGGGTGAAGTGCTTGGAAATGTTCATATTTCTCGGCAGTCTGACTCAATAGGATAATTATAAAATGGAAAAAAATAAAATAAGTTTCCTTAAAAATTAAAGCTACACGCTTGATTTGTTGGCTTTGCACAAGCCCTTACGTTAGTTTGTTGTCATGTGGCTCTGTGTCGCCCCCAAGAGGACAGTGGTGCATCGGTCCATCATGCCGGGAGGTTGTCGGGTTAATGAACATTGGATGGAAAATGACAAATACAAACTTTGGATAAAACGTGGACCAAATCCACGTGTAGCCTGCTGCAAATTAGGCTTAGGTTATAGCCGATTTTCCGTATTTTTCCTATAGATAGCATTTGGTGACCTCAAACAACAAGGCTATGGATTGATTCACACTGGTTTTCACCTTTTGAAGGGTACTGGAAAAACTGGAAAATTGATCTTGAAAGTCCTTAAAAAGTGCTTGAATTTGGCATGGAAAAGGTGTACGAACCCTGCATATTTTCAAGGCTTTTTTTTTTTCTTATCTCAAAACACCTCTTAAGTTGGGATCCTATAATGCACAACCTACTTTCTTACTTGTTGGTACCTGTTTTTGTGTATTTGGGATCCCCATCTGTCCCCAAATTTGAAAAACAAGGCATGGTGGAGATATTTAGTTATGTCCAATGTTTCCTCTAAGGTGCGCGCCTGCGCAATTGCGCACTGCTGACGCGCCCTCTGCGCACAGCAAATCTATGCCGCGCACAAAAAAAAATCTAGTCTGAACTGTAAACAAAATAAACAACTATTTGTTCTGTAGGATATTGCAATGTGACTGTGAATAACAGGTGACGACAAGTGGCCCTAACAGATGAAACAATGATTGTTAACACTGTTCATTTTGATGTCTTTCGAGATGCTTTAATTAGACAGCAATTCCCTCGATTACTTTTACTGAGCAAAAACGTTTTATTTTCGGCCGTACTCACAACAAAAACATTAGTAAAAAAACGTCCATTCAGCAAAACTGGCCATTTTGTGGCGTACAAACTGGGCCGAAACCAACTCTTTGTCGTCTGTCGTATCAGCCACTGATACGTTTAGGGCCACACAAAAAGTCGGACAACATCAACACTACATGTAAAGTGATGATATGATTCCTCAATCAGATGAAGTGCTGTTAGTAGATTACAGAAATGCTCATTAAAATATATATTTTACAGACAGAAAGTTACAGGAATGTACACTCTATCCCATGCTTACATTTCATTGTGCAACATGAGAATGTTTTAAGGGGAATTAAATGAGATCTCTGAAAGGGGTACAAAGTATTTCCAAAGTAGGACCCCCACCCGGATACACTGGTTTATAGCTCATGAAAAACAACATTTTTTTGTTATTTTCATCGTAAATCACTTAAATTTGAAAATAATCTGAAAATGACTGCTGTCATTTCATTATCATAATAAAAGATTTAACTTATTAGTCATGTTTGGGACAGTTGTGATATGTCATTCAAAAGTTCAGATTTTAACCATTGGAATCATTTCTATAGTTTGAAAATATCCAGCGGGTCGCATTGAAATGTTAATTATGTTGTATTATACCAAGATAGCCCAGTTAACTGCTTTTTTATGCTGTTTTGTGTCACGTGACTTTAAACTTGACACCTCATTTGCTAGTTCTGAGTCAGGATCGATTGCGTCTGTCTTAATTTACCGGAAGTGAGTCTTGCATTTTGAAGCAGCAAATTTTTCAACACTGAATTTTTATAAACTTAATTTTAAAACACTAAATGTATTTTCAATGAAATTGTCAGCGTAATTTCATATAAAAAAATTCAGATCACAAAATTCAAACGCAAAAACATAATTTCAGTGTCAAAAAAAGCTTTCGTGATAAAGACACAAATTAACCTCCGCACACGCGCACAGATTGACATACAATAAGTTTGCTACAATAATACCTCCATACACAAATAAGGAATATGTATGAAATGCTTAGTAAAGTGTAAAGAAATAGTGCAACGTGAGAAAATGTAAAAATAGAGAAACCTGAGAACTATTTTTCTACAGTTTTAGTGCCTGCTGTGCTCAAGGGCGAGCGCGGCAAAGGTGGTGTGGTATTAATGATTACAAGCGCCTTGGTCTGACTACGGTCAGTTTAAAAAAATCCAACAAATGCCATACTGTGGAGGTGACTTTTTCTGTTTTATCGATAATTTTTTCACTTTCTTCCGCACTCATTTTTAGTTTCTCTTCTCACTACATGCAGTTGCAATGAATTAAGGGCTAGACAACAAGACGGCGCAACTAAACTTGATAGTTACCTGATCATTCCCACTAATAAGTGATTACTTCCTGCGTCGCTTGGTTGGCAAGTGCCTTTATTCATGCAACCAACCTTGCTTCGCCAATTCCTGTTTCTTCTGGCAAAGAAAAAAAATATATGGAATGTTTTATCGAGCACATTTTTTGAATTAAAATTGTTTACGTGTAATTTGCAATATCTATTGATAACATTTTATCGCCCAGCCCTATGCACTAGTGAGCTGACATAGAATTGGAGCTTTGCACGCACAAGCCTGGCAGACGTCCGTTTTGAGTACACGTGGACCTCTGTGGACTACGTTCCATGTAAGTCCCGTCCGAGTCTGTTATATATATATATTAGGGCTGCAACTATCGATTAATTTGATAATCGATTAATCTGTGGATTATTACTTCGATTAATCGATGAATAATCGGATAAAAGAAACAAACTACATTTCTATCCTTTCCACTATTTTATTGAAAAAAACCCAGCATACTGGCGCCATGTTCTTTCAACTTGCCAAATAAAACAAGGAAAATGTTACAAAAATGCACACTTTTGACACCCCCGCTATAGATACTAAAAAATTAAACCTGATAAATGTATCGATAAAAAGCAGAGCCTGACGACACATGCGCGTTTATCACAACTCTCTCGCTCTCTCTGTCTCTCCCCCTCCCTCACGAATGCTGCTGCACGCACAATTTGTTGTGTTTTTAAAGGGGAACATTATCACCAGACCTATGTAAGCGTCAATATATACCTTGATGTTGCAGACAAAAGACCATATATTTTTTTAACCGATTTCCGAACTCTAAATGGGTGAATTTTGGCGAATTAAACGCCTTTCTATTCGCTCTCGGATCGATGACGTCACAACGTGACGTCACATCGGGAAGCAATCCGCCATTTTCTCAAACACATTACAAACACCGAGTCAAATCAGCTCTGTTATTTTGCTTTTTTTTGACTGTTTTCCGTACCTTGGAGACATCATGCCTCGTCGGTGTGTTGTCGGAGGGTGTAACAAAACGAACAGGAACGGATTCAAGTTGCACCAGTGGCCCAAAGATGCGAAAGTGGCAAGAAATTGGACGTTTGTTCCGCACACTTTACCGACGAAAGCTATGCTACGACAGAGATGGCAAGAATGTGTGGATATCCTGCGACACTCAAAGCAGATGCATTTCCAACGATAAAGTCAAAGAAATCTGCCGCCAGACCCCCATTGAATCTGCCGGAGTGTGTGAGCAATTCAGGGACAAAGGACCTCGGTAGCACGGCAAGCAATGGCGGCAGTTTGTTCTCGCAGACGAGCGAGCTAAACCCCCTGGATGTCTTGGCTCACACCGTCCCTTATGCCACCGAAAATGATCAAGAGAAGAATATCGACCCTAGCTTCCCTGGCCTGCTGACATCAACTCCAAAACTGGACAGATCAGCTTTCAGGAAAAGAGCGCGGATGAGAGTATGTCTACAGAATATATTAATTGATGAAAATTGGGCTGTCTGCACTCTCAAAGTGCATGTTGTTGCCAAATGTATTTCATATGCTGTAAACCTAGTTCATAGTTGTTAGTTTCCTTTAATACCAAGCAAACACATACCAATCGTTGGTTAGAAGGCGATCGCCGAATTCGTCCTCGCTTTCTCCCGTGTCGCTGGCTGTCGTGTCGTTTTCGTCGGTTTTGCTTGCATACGGTTCAAACCGATACGGCTCAATAGCTTCAGTTTCTTCTTCAATTTCGTTTTCGCTACCTGCCTCCACACTACAACCATCCGTTTCAATACATGCGTAATCTGTTGAATCACTTAAGCCGCTGAAATCCGAGTCTGAATCCGAGCTAATGTCGCTATAGCTTGCTGTTCTATGCGCCATGTTTGTTTGTGTTGGCATCACTATATGATGTCACAGGAAAATGGACGGGTGTATATAACGATGGTTAAAGTCAGGCACTTTGAAGCTTTTTTTAGGGATATTGCGTGATGGGTAAAACTTTGGAAAAAAAACTTCGAAAAATAAAATAAGCCACTGAGAACTGATTTTTAATGGTTTTAACCCTTCTGAAATTGTGATAATGTTCCCCTTTAACCTTCTTAACCCTGAACGTATATTGAAAATACGCGCAACCCTAACTCGAAATGCCGGACATTTGAGGCATTTAAGAAACACCGCCTGACAGCCCCGCAAAAGAGGACATGTCCGGTGAAAGAGGACGTATGGTCAGGACCTAGCTCCTAGCGGCGATCGGTTTCACGTCCGGTGAAACCGATCGCTGCTAGGCCTCTTTTGCTAGCTTGCTAGCAGCTAACGGGCTAGGATAGACTGACCCTACGTCATCTTTTCACCAGACATGTCCTCTTTCGCGGAGCTGTCAGGGCGGTGTTTCATAAATACCTCAAATGTCCGGCGTTTTGAGTACCGTATTTTCCGCACTATAAGGCGCACCTAAAAACCACAAATTTTCTCAAAAGCTGACAGTGCGCCTTATAACCCGGTGCGCTTTATATATGGATAAATATTAAGATTCATTTTCATAAAGTTTAGGTCTCGCAACTACGGTAAACAGCCGCCATCTTTTTTCCCCGTAGAAGAAGCGCGCGGTGCATGCTGGGATATGTGACGTTTCATTTCCATTTGTGTGTTTATGTAAAGACCCCAAAATGGCTCCTATTAAGTGTGTTGTCTGTCTAATTATAAATAATGCAGACGAGGCGTGTTAACTGAGTTCTCAACGTTTACTCACAGCGTGCTCATAACCACATTCTAACTCCCAGCATACAACGCTTCTCAGGGCTACCGCGCATGCTCGTAACTATCGTTGCATGCTGGGTAGTGTAGTTGTTATATTTGCTAGCTCATAACAGCACATTGAGAGACACGCTTACGCGCTTAATTCAATACTCGCCGTCATTCCGGGTGGATTGACAAAAGACCTCCAGCCGCTAGATATTGGTGTCAACAGGGCATTCGAAGCTAGACTGCTAACTGCGTGGGAACAGTGGATGACGAAGAAGCGCGCGGTGCATGCTGGGATATGTGACGTTTCATTTCCATTTGTGTGTTTATGTAAAGACCCCAAAATGGCTCCTATTAAGTGTGTTGTCTGTCTAATTATAAATAATGCAGACGAGGCGTGTTAACTGAGTTCTCAACGTTTACTCACAGCGTGCTCATAACCACATTCTAACTCCCAGCATACAACAACGCTTCTCAGGGCTACCGCGCATGCTCGTAACTATCGTTGCATGCTGGGTAGTGTAGTTGTTATATTTGCTAGCTCATAACAGCACATTGAGAGACACGCTTACGCGCTTAATTCAATACTCGCCGTCATTCCGGGTGGATTGACAAAAGACCTCCAGCCGCTAGATATTGGTGTCAACAGGGCATTCGAAGCTAGACTGCTAACTGCGTGGGAACAATGGATGACAGAAGGCGAACACACCTTCACTAAGACGAGGAGGCAGCGCCAGACGACGCCAACATCTGCCAGTGGATCGTAAATTTGCCCAACTTTTCACTTCGGACACCGAAGACGAAGGATTTACGAATGAAGAATAACTTCAGAAAGTGAGCGCTATGTTTATTTTGTGTGTTGTGACATTAACGTTCGAGCAACATTATGTTGCTATTGCTCTGCACTATTTTGAATTTTACTATGTTTGTGACTGCACATTTGCGTACATTTTGGGAGTGAACAGAGTTGTTAGAACGCTGGTTTTTAATATATTATTAAAGTTTGACTGACCTATCTGACTGTTTTTTTGACATTCCCTTTAGCGCAGCGTAGGCGCGGCTTATAGTCCGGGGCGGCTTATTGGTGGACAAAGTTATGAAATATGCCATTCATTGAAGGTGCGGCTAATAATCCGGTGCGCCTTATAGTGCGGAAAATACGGTATTGTTTACACAACTTGCAGTACACTACTTAATATGTCCGTGTGGAAACTCCTTCGGTACACTTCCGCACCGAAACGAAACCCCCGTACCGAAACGGTTCGATACAAATACACGTACCGTTACACCCCTATTATTTTGATCATTGTTTCTCAGCTGTTTGGAAATGTTGTAGTTTATAATTAAAGGTTTAAAAAAAATAGCATAGATCCAACGAATTGATGCCTAAATTCCATCCATCCATCCATCCATTTTCTACCGCTTATTCCCTTTGGGGTCGCGGGGGTTCATCGCCAACTGTTTTTTATAATCGATTTAATCGATTAGTTGTTGCAGCCCTAATATATATATATATATATATATATATATATATACACAAGATTTTCTTTTAGCGGCCTGCCACAAGAAATGACTAAATGGAAAACGCTGGTATAGAGGCTTGCTTGGCACTTGGCATCAAGGCTTAGAATTGGGGGTTAAATCACCAAGATGATTCCCGAGCGCTGCCACCGCTGCTGCTCACTGCTCCCCTCACCTCCCAGGGGGTGGAACAAGGGGATGGGTCAAATGCAGAGGGTAATTTCACCACACCTAGTGTGTATGTGACTATCAGTGGTACTTTATTTTAACTTTACCCACACGGCAAACATTGACTGAGGGGCAGGAAGTGCGATATTGTCACGTAAATAAAGACAAAGCATGTACTCAATCGTCATTAAAGTGTTTTCCCCCTTACATAACAGACAATTTTTTTTTATATGAATAAATCTAGTTAGGTTTTAATAATTTTCGCTTCCAACATCAAGGCTGTGTTATTATTGAGAAACGCTTTCGCATGTCTCCCACAGTTCCCTAATTGCAGGTAGTGTAAAACAGAGGCTTTATTTCCGCTTATTTCCCTACAGAATCATAGCTTTCATCAGCTTGTCACAGGTGAGTGGCCATCAGTGCACTCTGATGATAATTAGCTATTGGTTTATTTCTTCTCCACTCTCCCCGACCATGTGATAAAGACATACTGGCTCCCTCTTCCTGGCAGGCGGCTAGTAATAATTAGTGCTCTTCTATTGATCGCCCTCCCTGCTGTGTGTTCACGAGGCACACGGGCTGCCACGACATTGCCTCGGGCCAATAGACAATGTGGGTGTCGCTCACGTTTGCTCCGTTGGAGGGGCTCGATGGTTGTGAAGGGTCTAAGTGGGCTGTAGTGCATGTGAAGTTGCTATGGGAGAGATTCAGTAACACTAAAACAGATGTAGATGACAGTTGAAGAGCATTTTTGGTAATGTAACCTACATTTAACACACTCCCTTGCGGTATAGATTATATTTAGGGACGGTTATTATTAAATGGGGACGGCGTGGCGAAGTTGGTAGAGTGGCCGTGCCAGCAATCAGAGTGTTGCTGGTTACTGGGGATCAATCCCCACCTTCTACCATCCTAGTCACGTCCGTTGTGTCCTTGGGCAAGACACTTCACCCCTTGCTCCTGATTGCTGCTGGTTAGCGCCTTGCATGGCAGCTCCCGCCATCAGTGTGTGAATGTGTGTGTGAATGGGTGAATGTGGTAATACTGTCAAAGTGCTTTGAGTACCTTGAAGGTAGAAAAGCGCTATACAAGTATAATCCATTTATCATATTTATCATTTATATTTATTGCATTTTTTGCTCCTGTCACATTTTTGACAGTCTTTCTGAACATGCCTACAAAATGGTTTGTTTTGCAGGTGGTCCTTTTAGATTCCAAATGAACCCCTTCCAAAAGGATCAAAATGTAAACTATTGAAATATATATATTTGAAGACATCACAGCTATATATTTTTTCAGATACAATAGAAAATAAAGTTAATATTATCAGGGTTGGTACGGGTGCTTAAAAACCTTGAAGAGGCTTGGATTTTTGTGTTTTCAAGGTTTGAAAAACGCTTGAATTTTGGGTGAAATGCTTGGAAATGTTCATCATATTTCTCGGCAGTCTGTCTCAATAGGCTAATTATAAAATGGAAAAAAATAACATTAAGTTTTCTTAAAAATGAAAGCTACACGCTTGATCTGTTGGCTTTGCACGAGCCCTTACATTAGGTTGTTGTCATGTCAGAGCCGTATATACGACTCTGTGTCGCCCCCAAGAAGACAGTGGTGCATCAGTCCATCATACCGGGAGATTGTCGTTTTAATGAACATTGGATGGAAAATGACAAATACAAACTTTAGATAAAACGTGGACAAAATCCACGTATAGCCTGCTGCAAATGCCCTGAGATTAATTTATCGAAAATTAAAGGAATATGACAACATGAAGTGAATTTACATGACGTCACGTGAACCAGTTTTTTTGTACCATTTAAAAAAAAAAAAATCAAACAAAAAAAAAAACTGGAAGAAGATTATGGCGTCACATTAGTGCCAAAAATCCGAGCGCATAAAAACTGTTATCGCGCGCTGATTCTCCACTTCGTGCGCGACACCATTTTGCGCGCGCGTGGTGCCTTTTTGCGTGCGCGACGCCTTTTTGCGTGCGCGACGCCTTTTTGCGTGCGCGACGCCTTTCTGCGCGCTCTCTGTGTACTCCTGGCATCTCTCCTCGCGCTGTCATGTTTCTTTTTGGCACTTTGGGGGCGGGTATGCTTAGACGGCCCCTCCTTTCTGATTGGCTCTGAGCATTTTTCATATGACCAATCATTCTCCAGTGTAGCAACGTTGTAGCCATCTTACCTCGGACATCTGGCCTCAATCATTACATTGATGTCAATGGTACATGTACTAATTAAATTACCATAACTTGCTCGATTTTCGACCAATTTACAAACGGTTTGCCTTGTTACAAATCGTATTACATGTAGATATGACATAGGATGCTGTACCTGTTGAAATGACCTCTTTTGCTTTAAAAAAAAAAAGACTTAATTGTGCAACATAGTTGTGTAGGGTCAGTGTTAGTCAGTTCTCTGATTATTTTAAACTGTTTCAGAATATATTATTAAAAGGCTATTTTTAACATTTTAAAAACAAAATTCAAATATTATTTCATTAATTTTATGGCTGAATCAAAAGAAATTCCATAAATTAGAAAACAAATGTTCAAGAAGAAGTGAAAATATAAAATAATGTTATGGTTGGATGTTATTGCTGGTGGACCAGTTCTGGCTGAAAGATGTGATTATGGTGTTTGTTGTCTTATTATTTATTTGGGTCACATTTTGTATTACCCTGTATTGTGTTTATGTGGTATGAAATAACCTTCATCAGCGCGCAACATTTTTTTATCCACTTCTTCCTCCGTAAATCTTGATACATATTGACAATGACCCGCCCTGCTATACTTCTGATTGGCGCTGAGCATTTTTTAGCGTTTTTCGCCTGACCAATCAGAAAGAAGGGGCCGTCTAAGCATACTCGCCCCCAAAGTGCCAAAAAGAAACATGACAGCGCGAGGAGAGATGCCAGGAGTACACAGAGAGCTCGCAGAAAGGCGTCGCGCGCGCGCGCAGAAAGGCACCGCGCGCGCGCAAAAAGGCACCACGCTTGCGCAAAATGGTGTCGCGCGCGCACGAAGTGGAGAATCAGCGCGCGATAACAGTTTTTATGCGCTCGGATTTTTGGCACTAATGTGACGCCATAGAAGATAAACTTATTCAGTGTTTCTCACAGGACAGGCATCTATTTGTGGTGGTGTGGTCGGCGGGGGGGTGGGGGGGGCAGCGGCGATGACCAAGAAGAACGCGGAGTTGGAATATAATTACAACATTTTATGTACATAGTTATATACAGATTTGAACAATTAGTGATTCACTGAAATATATTTATTAATTGTGGTTCTTACAAAAAATATATCTTATAAAATATAAAAGCTAAAATGTCTCTTAAAGCTCTGCCCCTTTAATTAGTGAATACTAAATAATTTAACTTTAGCCTACTACTACAACCATATTATTTACCAGCAACATGAAGTGAAACAGAGGCAGAGGTGTCCTGCCACAGTCAGTCAACCTCCTCCTCCTCCTCCTGCTGAACAGGTCGCACCTGTGGTCCGGACTGTAGGCCTACCTCCTCTCCAAGTCCAGCCCTTTTCGGCCGTTGAAAATATTTTTCTATACTCATCTGTGTGAAGGAGTGAACATCCAACATTAGAATTTATTACTAACGAGCAGAAGCGCTCTATGTACAGTGCCGTCTAACCAGCAGCTCAACACATGCAGGGTTCAACGTTAAGGTTTTTTTCTACTTGCCCGACTTCTCAAATCTACTTGCCCCAATATTTTTACTTGTCCTGCCTAGGTTTTTTTCTGGCTGTGTAGTGCTCATGGCTTATATCTTACTAGAATCCTTCCCGTTGACTATTTACAACACTACACAGTATTTATTATTATTATTATTATCTATAATTACATTTAAATGGCATTGCATACATGTAAAATTAAATGCTATTTCACATTATTTGACCAGTAGCAGTTACACCCATCTGAACAGGTCATCCACCTGTTTAAAGCCCAATCACAGTTGAAATCTTGAAATGAAGGGCCTTTAATAAAACATTAACCTGGACAACATTTTAACAGCTGGTTGGCTCAGATTTTATTCTTTTCATTGCATTCACATGCTGCAGTGGACAGTGGACAATTTAGCTTCAGTCCATGTGTGTTTATTGACAACAGGGTTATAACCTGGACACGTTAGCTCGTCGGTATGAAAACAGGTGACCGAGTCAAACAGCGGCGGTGTTAATGAAGCAGCGTCAGGCGAAACCGTCAGTGAAACGCTCGGTGAAATCGCGTATTAACATTAAATATATGACGAGCCGCGAGCGATGCAGCTATAACCTATCTACCTATAACACCTGTAAAAATGAAGCAATGCTACCACGCTAGCAAGCGTTAGCTAGCCGGCTATGAGCCACCAAGCTGCTAACTATCGCCAAAAGGCACCATTTAAGTTTTTTTCCCCATGGCATCCTGGATCAAGGCTTTCAGCAGCTTTTGGACGTTTGAGGTAGAAACGTAGGAAGCGCCATCATTATGAAAAGTAGTCGGCGAGTATTTTGGTCCTGTCCGTCCGTCCCTCTTCTTCTTCTTCTTCTGGCCCACCAGGTGAATTAAGTGCTATTGGCGGAGGTGTAACTACAAGCAACATTCACAGACAGTCCCATTGCTTTTATGAGCGGTCGAGCGAGTCAAAAGCCGAAAAATCCATTTGTGGCGGACATAATTCTTTCGTGGCGGGCCGCCACAAATAAATGAATGTGTGGGAAACACTGATATTTAAACACTCAAATAAAATAATATGGCTCTTAGTAGCTAGAAAAATATTATAAAACACGTTTCTTCTGCTAAGAAAGTACATTGTCTGGCTATTTATTAATTGTATTTCATTTTTAGGATACAACTTTGCTGTAAATGTGTGAGTATATTTTGAGCACATTCAACAATGTGATAATAACCATGATCATTTTGGTGAAAATAACCCTGATACAAAATTTCCATATCGCTACATATCTATTTTATATAGATTCACTGATCACAACAGGTACACTTGCACACACTAATATGGAATCAATACAAGAGCCTTATCAAACGAAAGGCGCACTTTCCAGCATTTATCTCACTGTTATTGTTTGCATGCCGCGATTAGATTAAATACTTTATCTTACTTTCTAGGGATGCACAGTATTTTTTTTTTAGACTGATACCTTATTTGTATGTATTTTTTACATTTAGATTTAACTGTAGTTAGAGCACACCTGGAGGTAAGAAAGACTCAAACTAAAACAGTTAATTGAACACTTTGGTAGAGCTATTATCACCACGTCCATAAATCAGTAGTGAAGTTTGTCCTTATTTCTATCAGTATTCATGTTGTATTTTGCTAGCAAACATACATCCAAAAAATAGTGCTCCTCACCAGTTACAAATTAACGTCACATTTTTTACAATAGAAATATGTAGAAAGATTAAAAATCAACCCATACAGTCGAAAGCTGCAACAAGCTCCTTCAAATGAAGACGTATCACAGAATTAATGCAATAGCTCTTCGACAGTTACATAATGCATACCTGCCAACTACTCCGGTTTTCCCGTAATTAGTACGGTTTTCATCAACCTATTCCGGGTTACGGTTGCAGTGATAAAAAATACGGTTTTTCATTAATTAAAAAATGTTTTTTTTTTAAAGTTTTATTCACGAAATCGCGTAACAACAATGACAATCGACACTGCTTCCCGTAACTTCCTATCGAGCCATTCCGAATGCCATGTGTAACACGGGTGGGAAATAAGCCATATTTCCTCTCATGACATCTCCTCATATTACCTGCGCCGTTTCCACGTTTAATCTCGCGAGTTTAACACACGCGCTCACATGACCCGCTGCAGCCAATCACGCTCTATAAAATCCAGCATTCCGAGATGGCTGCCAGGTGCGGTGGCTAAACCTGGGGACATATGAAGCCGGTATGTTTTAAAGTTGTCGTTTGCTTGCATATTGTAAAAACAACCGTCCAACATTTTACAACTAATTGTAAACTTGTAGGTGCCGAACATCAGGGACGTGTTGCGACGAGAGAGTGTGTCGATGATAAGATATTAAGCCGATTTGGTAAGTGAATCTGTTTGCTAATAGTAGCGACTAGCCGTACCCATGTATTTCCTATGGGCGGTTAGCATCGGGTTTTAATCCCGTTTCCTCCAATGTTTCTGATCTGATTGAATTTATATTTATGTCGAGTCTTTATTTTGAGTATTTACATATGGTAACTGAGTGTTGTGGCGTTTTAAGGCCATTTGCACTTTTTATGCTGTGGTAAAGACAATGAATGAATACTGCCGCTGGTGTGCGGTTACACCCGTCATAGTGACGTCACTGTTATTGTTAATGTTACTCCCGTCATAGTGACAACACTGTGTACTGTCGTGTTTATTTTATACATGCATGTGATTGTTTAAATATTGTTAATGTTAGCAGTATTATAGCTAATAATGATAATAATAAGTGTAACTTATTTATTGAAGGTCGAACGATAGATGACTTAATGTTGATGTTATGTGCGCACATTGATTGAACTTCGGGTCCTGTGCTTACGCAGGCCAGGTCCCTAAGTCTTGGATGGCGAGCTGTAGATAGGCCTCGAGCCTGAGCCCAAGGATCTCCACCTCTCAACCCCTGAACTCCACCTGCTCTGGTCGGGCCGGTAGGCGGCTTATAGCCGAACCCCTTGCCTCGCACCTCATTGCTCTGCGGCCCTTTGCACTACCTCATACACACCCTGCCCATAAACTGAACTCTCACTACAAACTGCCATACCCACAACCCCAAACCGTGTGGCTGTATGAACTCTGAATGCGCATATGGACTGCGATCAGTCTCATATGACCTTTTAAGAACTTTTGATACTACCTGTTATGAATTAACTGAACCCTTGCTGTTTTTTTCTTTTGTTTTGAATGGCCATTCCTATCAATGTATGTCCACTATTTGTTGCACTGTACATATTTAAATAACACCAGTATAATTTAAAGCATTTAATTGTGTCTTTCCTACTCTCTCCGAGTCGTAATCTAGACTTCTGATTAGCCCAAATATTGAGAACGTCTACTATAATAGCTAACGTACCTGTTACACATGTGCGAGGCTATTTATAGCACCGCTGCCAAGCACGAGGCACCAGTTGCCATTGTTTCCAAACGAGCGAACGATCATGGAATCAGCCGGAGAAAAATCGCATACGAGTCTTAAACCGAAAAGAAAACTGCAGTCATTCCGTGAAGAATATTGAAAAGCCTATCCGGGAATAATTATCCGTTCCAAAAAGGGTGAAAACTACGCGAATTGCACCTTGTGCAGACAAGATTTTTCGATCGGACACGGAGGAATTAGTGATGTAAAAGACCACGTTGGGACAAAAAAACACAAGTCTAATGCCGTTGCTAGCGATCCAAGTGGAAAACTTTCAATGTTTTTCGTCGCCCAAACAGATTCTTTGGATGTGATAAATGCCGAAGTTTTATTTACGGAGGCAATAATTGAGCAAACAAAAAGGTAATGACACCAATGTTATCTATTGGAATTGTTTAGTACTGTTATACTGTTAAAAGTGTTTATACTATTTATGCTTTCAAGTCCAAGTTGAAGAAATCTTGTTAAATGTTGACAGCATAACTACCAAAATACAGAAGTATGTCCTTAATATTTTTGCAGTGCTATTTCTGTTGAAAAGTTAAAATGATTACATTAGAGATGTGATGTGCCACTTTTCAAGTGTCTGATGGCTTAAATTAATTTTCATTCATTTTTCATATTTTGAATTCTTTTGAAAGGCTTACAAAAAAACTACATTTCAATTGTAATTCCATGCTATTGACAGGACTATTAATTTTAATGAAGTTAGCTTACCATGTTTACAGTATGATAATTGTGATAGAAATGTGAATTTTAGGCACAGAATATTTTTTACAATTGAACAAGGCAGTAGATTATACAAGCTTGGACAGAAAGTTAATAATGACACCAATTTTTTTTTTTAATGGAATTGTTTAGTACTGTTTTACTATTTGTTTACTGTAAAAAGTGTTTATACTGTTTATACTTTCAATTAACAAATTTAAGTCTTGTGAAAGGTTGACAGGATAACTGGCATTAACTGTCAAAATAATTTCAAACTATTGAAGTTAGCTTACAGAATAAACATGTCAATCAACCCATATGATTTTTGCTGTAATATTTTTGTTTTGAAAAGTCACTGTAACTGATAGAAAAGTGATGGTTTTAGCAACATTTTAACCTGTCTGAATGCTAATAATCATTTTGCGTCGGGGGGGCGAAGGAACCCCCCACCAGGACTTTGTCCTGGACCTACCAGGGCCTGCGGCCCTTGGACCCTGGCTACTAGGCTTTTCTGATTTCAAAAGTTGGCAGGTATGCATAATGCCACATTTAAAGGGTCTGCCGGAAGTAGGCAGACCCGTCAACGATCCTGTTCTGTCTCCCTGTAATGTTTGTCTGATCTTGAATGGGATTGTGCTGAAAATTCTAATTTCCCCTCAGGGATTAATAAAGTATTTCTGATTCTGATTCTGATTTAAAAATAAATCAATAGAAAGATGCCAAAATAATCCCCAAAGTCAAAACCAGTGTCACTCTCCCTCAAAGATGTGTCAAATAAGTAATACGATTGTTCTTTGCGAGTTACATACACTATATTGCCAAAAGTATTTGGCCACCCATCCAAATGATCAGAATCAGGTGCCTTAATCACTTGGCCTGGCCACATGGATGACTTGACCGGCCTGCACAGAGTCCTGACCTGAACCTGATAGAACAACTTTGGGATGAATTAGAACAGAGACTGAGAGCCAGGCCTTCTCGACCAACATCAGTGTGTGACCTCACCTATGCACTTTTGGAGGAATGGTGGAAAATTCCTATAAACACACTCCTCAACCTTGTGGACAGCCTTCCCAGAAGAGTTGAAGCTGTAATAGCTGCAAAAGGTGGACCCACATCATATTGAACCCTATGTGTTAGGAATGGGATGGCACTTCAAGTACATATGTGAATCAAGACAGGTGGCCAAATACTTTTTGCCATATAGTGTAAGATATGTCATATTTTCTTTTCAAGAAATCAGTAGAAAGATAAAAAAAAAAAAGTCAAAATTTCATACAAAGACAGACGTGTCACGTAAGTAATGTAAATGTGCCTCTTGAGTTACAGTACATATGATGACATCAGAAATCAGTAAAGATTGCAAATTAACCCACAGCTCGCTGCACACTCCCTCAAATAAAGACGTGGCATTAAATCAATGTGATCGCTCCTCGCCGGTCACGTATGATAACTTGACATTTTCTAAGAAATAAGTAAAACCTTCCAAAGTAGTGCAGAAAGTTAAATCCCTCCCTCATATAAAGACCTCACATAATGCAATCTTCCCTCGTTAGTTGCATTCTGTATATTAACGTCACATTTTCTGATAGCAATAAGTAGGATTCCAAATGAATCCATAAAATCAAAACTTGGAGGATGCTCACTCAAATAAACATGTATTTAGAGTAGGGATGACCCGATCCGATATTTGGATCGGATCGGCTGCCGATATTTGCCAAAAATTGCATATCGGCAAGGCATGGGAAAATGCCGATCCAGATCCAGTTGTAAAAAAAACTCCGGTCCGTGTTTTCCAACGCACCGATTTAAATAATACATTCCACTTTTCTGCTGCTCCGTAATTTCCGTTCCGCATTTTCCAGCACACCTTCAACACATCCACAGGTCTGTGAATTCTCACGCAGTTGCTTTTAGCTGCTGGCATTACACGACAGGCTCTTCTCACTCTTTCCTGTGTCTCCCTCTCACAGACATCAAGTGCACCTTCTTACACACGTCACATACTGTCACGTCATACGTCACATACGTATACGCCCTCCCCGAGCAGAGAGGTAGCAGCAGGGCTAACGTTAGCTGTGATGCCAACACAGCCGTGCGAGCAACGCTCCCTCTAAGGTGCTCGCCTGTGCAATTGCGCACTGTTTAAGCATCCTCTGCGCATAGCAAATCTATGCCACGCACAAAATCAAATAAAAAAATAAGCGCATAACAATTTTCGACACACGGACATGACAGAGAAAACAGTTTTCGTCATCATTGTTCAAATATTGTGACGTCTGTCGAGATGCTTATCTCCATTCGGTGCCACACGTCCACACCATCAAAATGCCGAGGCAAAAATTTCCACATCAACACCGTATGAAAAAATTAGTGATTTTTTTTAGTTGTGATTTCCTTCTCTGCATGAAAGTTTAAAAGTAGCATATATTAATGCAGTATGAAGAAGAATGTTTTAATGTAGACATGCAAGCCTTGAAAGAAAATTTTGAAAATCAAGACTACATTTCCTGCAAATGGGTGCATTTCTACCCTATATTTTAACTTTAGATTTATTCTCATATCAAACTCTTTTGGCTGTCTTTTTGACACTTACATCCGGTGCCCCCCTCCACACCCTGGATTATAAATAATGTAAATAATTCAATGTGATTATCTTGTGTGATGACTGTATTATGATGATAGTATATATCTGATAGTATATATCTGTATCATGAATCAATTTAAGTGGACCCCGACTTAAACAAGTTGAAAAACTTATTTGGGTGTTACCATTTAGTGGTCAATTGTACGGAATATGTACTTCACTGTGCAACCTACTAATAAAAGTCTCAATCAATCAATCAAAACACATAGAATCATCATACTGCTGTGATTATATGCATCAAGTGTTCATTCAAGGCTAAGGCAAAATATCGAGATATATATTGTGTATCGCAATATGGCCTTAAAATATCGCAATATTAAAAAAGGCCATATCGCCCAGCCCTAGTTCAATGATGCCATTTCTGTTTGTCATGTATAATTTTGTCTATTTTGTGTTTATCCTTGAATAAACAGGTCAGTTTCTTGTTACCAACCATTGTGTATTATTCAAACTCCCCTAATTCAGCTTGCTAGTTGTTATCAAGAGTACTAAAACCCTTTTCAACATGATTCTGACAACTAAGTAGGCTAAATAACTTTAAACTTTAATACATGCTCGGATAGGCCTGTATCGGTCAGTATCGGTATCTGTCAGTATCGGTATCGGATCGGAAATGCAAAAACAATATCGGTATCGGATCAGAAGTGCAAAAACCTGGATCGGGACATCCCTAATTTAGAGTAATGTCATCACTCCTTGCAAGTTCTACTATATATGATAAATCACAGTTTATAAAGATAATTTATAAGATAATCCACTAAGTCGAAACTTGCAGCATGCCTGTTCACATAATAACATTTAACATAATGTAATCGCTCCTCGCAAGTTATATATGAAGAATCACATTTTAGAGAGAAAATCGGTAAAAGGATTCTAAAATAATCCATAAAGTCAAAAGCCGGGCCATGCTCGCTCAAGTAATGGCAACAAAATAATGCACATAAAGCACAGGAGAATTGTTAATGGCGTTATATAAATAGGATAAATAAATGACAATTATTTAGTTTGTTTAAAAAAAAAAAAGGCACATACCTGTTTTATAAGAAATATATAATCTTATTTAATTGCTTAGCATATTTTGACCTCCATTGGATGGCTTTTAGTAGGGATGCCAGCATTCTTTTAAAAATTGTGTTTCATATTCACTCAATTCTAAATCGATTCAACATTTTCTAAAATCAATTAAAAAAAAAAAAGATTCAATATTTAACCCTTGTGTGGTGTTCGGTCTGTGGGACCCGTTTTCATTTTTTATTAAAAGAAAAATGATACAATTAATACATTTTTCAAACTGAGACTCACTGACTTAGGATCATTTTCTGTGAAGAACATATATCAGAATACATATTTAATGACCACACACCATACACCCCCCCTACACATTTCTATTACATATAAGATGTCCGGGTC
Source organism: Nerophis lumbriciformis (assembly GCF_033978685.3). NCBI lineage: Eukaryota > Metazoa > Chordata > Actinopteri > Syngnathiformes > Syngnathidae > Nerophis > Nerophis lumbriciformis. Next base: position 38,436,354 of record NC_084550.2, on the reverse strand, counting down.
CACTGGCTAATAGAAGTGTGGAAATTGATGTTCTGTGTACCACACACACACACACACACACACACACACACACACACACACACACACACACACACACACACACACACACACACACACACACACACACACACACACACACACAGCAGGCCTAAACAGGAGGAGGACAGAGAGTAGGTACACAGAACATCAGAGGGTCAAATGTGCGAGAAAATGAGAGCAGACAGTGTTGACAACAATGTTGCAACCTTGTGTGGGAACCGCAGGTGCAGAAACACAAAAGAAGAATCCCTGTGGGATGCAGAAACTGGCAGAGAAATTTTCCGTGCAACGTTCATATTGTTGTTACTCAGCCAGCCTTTGTGGGTCAAACACTTTTATGTTAAATACTGAACAGATGTTTATGGGGATAAGGTAAACATCTGTTCAGTATTTTAACATACAAGTGTTTGATTGTGAGGCATTAAAAGCCACAAAATGCAACGGGTCCATCAGACCCACAAACGCTGGCTGAGTAACAACAATATGAACATTACACAAGGGTTAAAAATACATTTTAGGCCATCTCCAAGCTACCATAAGGAGCTTTTATAACCTTTTAACCTGTTCTGAAAAAAAATCATTATACCAAATAATACATTGCAAGAATTGATTTGAATCATGAATTGTGTTGACTCGAGAATCGATTCTGAATAGATGAGAAACCCCGGTAATCAGAATCAGATCGAATTGTTAGGTGTCTAAAGATTCACACCCTTAGTTTTAGTGTGTTTAATAAACATCCATCCGTCCATTTTCTACCGCTTATTCTCTTTGGGGTGGCGGGGGGCGCTGGAGCCTATCTCAGCTACAATCAGGCGGAAGGCGGGGTACACCCTGGACAAGTCGCCACCTCATCGCAGGGCCTGTTTAATAAACAATTCAACGTTTTTCTATCTGCTGGAAAGCGTTTGGACACCCCTGATGTAGATGCTCACTGAGCTGAAGTCTACCAAGTTTTGTTATTTTTGTTTTTTAAACTTTTGCAGCTTATTTTTTCTAAATGTTTAAGATGGATGTCGTCACCTGACACAAGTCCTGACACGCCGCCATATAAAAGTCATAGTGACTACTAAATTCACCAAATCCTATTAAGTAATCTTTAAATGAAAGAGGAAATGAGAATTTCGAGATCATTTTAGGTATTTTTTTATTGGTCTTTTTTCCTTCTTCCTGTGAGCATCTTTTTTATAGTTCTTTATTTTTTCTGTCAAATATTCTTTTCATTTGTTAATGAGCACTTGGATGCCCAGCTTGGCCAATTATGCCCATTCTAATGGCCTTGATTACCCCCCCCCACCTCCCTCACATGTCACTCATTCATTCGTCAGCCTCTTATCTGCTATGCCGCAGCGCACGCCTTCTAATTAAGCCTGAATTAAATGACCAGCGGTGGCTTGGTGCCGCCATAGCCCACCCCCATCTGTGCACGTGGCGGCTTATTTATGTGCACTCACGCTCGCAAACACGCCACTACCTGCTGTCTCCCCATTGTTGCTCCATGCAAACTGGCACTAGAACTTAATGGACTATTTATGGGTTATAGCTGTTGACATCCAGTGAAGCACATCAGATATCAGGATTTAGAACCTGAATAGGACATTTTAATTGAATTTTTATATTAAGCAAGCAATGTTAAATATGGATGTAATTGATTTGATGTCAGAGACAATAATGTTAGAGGCAATTAATGTACAGCATGCACACCTTTTAATCACTTGAAGTCATATTGTTTGATATTATCATGGTTATTTATTGTGCCTTAGCTTGTTTAATGTTATATTTTAGTAGATAGTCTGTCTGGGGCTCAAATAGCCTTTCACATCAGTGCAATTAAAAAAACAAAGTGGTATCACTTAGCGCATCGTAATTCTTCTATTGATCAACCTCTATAGTCAAAGAACTACAGTGGTTTACCAGTTTAAGGACCTCCGCCAGGAGATTATCCTTTGCAGGGGTCGGTTTCTCTCTTTAATTAATTAGGTACCGTATTTTCCGGACCATAGGGCGCACTGGATTATGAGGCGCACTGCTGATGAATGGTCTATTTTCAATCTTTTTTCATATATAAGGTGCATTAAAGGAGTCATATTAGTATTATTTTTTTCTAAAGGTAAAACACTTCCTTGTGGTCTACATAACATGCAATTGTGGTTCTTTGGTCAAAATGTTGCACATATGATGTTTTACAGATCATCTTCAAGTCGCTTTCTGACAGTCGCTTCAGGATGCGCCGTTTTGTGGGCGGTCTTATTTACGTGGCTCACCTTTGACAGCGTCTTCTCCCCGTCATCTTGGTTGAAGCGGTGTAGCGTGCAAGGACGGGAGTGGAAGAAGTGTCAAAAGATGGAGCTAACTGTTTTGATGACATTCAGACTTTACTTCAATCAATAACGGAGCAGCATCTTTTTATCCGTGGCTCACTAGTGCAACAACAACGCCGGAAATGTGTCCGGTGAAAAACCGTCCGACCAGAACTCTCTAATAACTAAAGTTCCTTGGGTGAATAATGTTAACTCACTACACCGGTATGTTTTAGTGCTTTCATGGCAGATATAAGTAAGAACTTTACATTACTTTATATTAGAAATGGCAACAGCGGAGGATGAATGTCACACAAAAAGAATAAGCTTATCAACTACAGCAGGTACCAAAAGGTAAGAAAAGTTACTTTTGCATAATATTGCGAAACAAAATGCCAGATAATGTCTTACCTTATACACACACCATAATAATACTCTTATGTTGAAGCACATCAAGCGGTGTGGCTTCATAGCTTACCAAAGTTGTACTAAAAACATTTTGATAGATTTTTGAGCGCCGTGTGTAATGTTCTATATTTTCAATGGAACATATAAAATGTTGGTGTTGTTTACTTGAGTCATATTGCAGTCTATTTTGTGTGTGATTGCCTTTATATTGCAGTCTACACATATCTTTTGTTTGACTGCCATCTACTGGTCACACTTATCATTACACCATGTACCAAATAAAATAGCTTCGAGGTCGGTAAGCAAAACCATAATTATTCCTTACTTAAGGCGCAATGTCGAGTTTTGAGAAAAAAGGATTTTAAGTGCGCCTTATAGTCCGGAAAATACGGTAATTGGTTACTTAGATAGCACATGGGATAATGCAATGGAATAAGGAACAAGTGATTCAAATTAGTGCTGGGCGATACATCAAATATACTCGATATATCGCGGGTTTGTCTCTGTGCGATATAGAAAATGACTATATCGTGATATTCGAGTATACGTTCTCACAGTTGCTTTTAGCTGCGGGCATTACACTACAGACTCTTCTCACTCTTTGTTGTCTCTCCTTCTCACAGAAACATAAAAACAAGCGCACCTTCTTATATATGTCACATACGTATACGCCCTCGCGGAGCAGAGGTAGCAGAATGGGTAACGTTAGCTGTGGTGCGAGTGGTAATATGAGAGAAAGAAGGTGCAAATCTGATAACAAATGAAGGAAGAATTAATTCCCAAGAAAAACAGTAAAGTGTCCATCGTCTGGCGGTGGTTTGGCTTCAAGTGGGAATATGTCGAACAGACAACCGTAATTTGTCAAGTATGCGGCAAAAGCGTTGCTACAAAAAGTAGCAGCACTGCTAATATGTAGCTTAATTTGAAAAGTCACCCGCTAGAGGATGAAGAGTGCTTGAAACTCTGCATGTCAACATCTCTGTTCGGTGCCACAAACCCACAAAATGCCGAGGCAACTATTTCCACATCAACATCGTATGAAAACAATAGTCAACAACAGAAGGAGATAACGTCCGCAGGAACCTACCACTATTATGCAGCTCATTTTTATTTGACAGTTATTGAAATATCTTGTGTGACATCATGCACAAAAGTGCACTTTATTTGTTTTAATCTATTGTAGTGGCGATCTGTACAAAAAGTGCACTTTAATTTAGTGTTGTTTTGATGTCATCTTAGTGACATCATGCACAAAAGTGCACTCATAGCTTGTTTTAAAATGTCTCTGACAATCTTGCACTTTCTGTTTTGAAATTACATGAATGTTTGTGCCACTGCTTAATAACTGTTTAATAAATACACTTTTGGTTGTGATTTCCCTCTCTGCATGAAAGTTTAAAATGAGCATATATTAATGCAGTATGAACAAGAATGTTTTAATGTAGACACATAGAATCATCATACTGGTGTGGTTATATGCATCAAGTGTTAATTCAAGGCTAAGGCAAAATATCGAGATACATATTGTGTATCGTGACATGGCCTAAAAATATCGAGATATTAAATAAAGGCCATATCGCCCAGCCCTAATTCAAATATTTCAACGTCATTTTGTTACCTTACGTTGGCATTACGAGGCTGAACTGCGTATGCTAGCGGCCCCACCTCCACCTACAGAGCGAGTGAATGACTGACAAGAGGTTTCACTTTCTGAGAACCGATACAAAGAGGGAACCCTCGTGCAGCCTGTTTGGAAGAGACAAACATATAGGGCTCGGTGTCATAGTCAATTCCCTAAATCGATTCGATTTAGATTCTAAATGTTCTAAATCAATTCATCATGATTCGATTGGATCTGCTTTTATATATTGAAAATGTTTCAAATCGTTTACTTTTGACAGTTTAGCATTTCTTTAAGGTCTCAAAAAGGGCAGTTTTGAAATAAGAAAATAATTTTTTGTGAAAGTGTACCGGTAGTTGTATTGCAACATTCCAATACTACAAATTGCCTTTAGATATTGTAAATTTGTATCTTTATTACAAAATGTTTTTTTGTTTTTTTTACATTGAATTTATGTAACTTAATTTTTTGCATTTGAATTTTTTGCAGCAATTCATCTTCGGACAATTTTGACCAGTATTTTAGGCCACTGTATGATTGTGTAAATGTGTCAATAAGTATTTTAAGCACACTCTACTCGTGTAAGGTGCTTTTTTTTAACTTTTATTTTGTTAGCGCAGTCAGACCGAATGTGGCGCACCGCGCTATTATTGTGAAGGGGGGGAAGTATACTGTGCTGCTGTTCTCAGCTTGACGAGGAAAGAGGCGACTCGGTTGAAGTTGAGACTGTTCAAAAAAAAAAAAAAAAAAGAGAGAGCGCCTCTAAAGTTGCTACCGCTGTTCTGTTTGTGCATTACATGCATGATGTCGTTCCCAACAATACAAGCAGATGAGATGTGTTGTGGGTGTATGGATTGTTCTTGCTAGCTTTAGCTTTGTAGTTTAATCGGTCTTAATGTCTTTCAGTTTAGCTACAAAAAATACAGTAATTGTCAATTAAACAAAATCAAGATAAAGCTTTCAACTAATTGTGATTCAGGTTTTTGCTATAAACGCCCAGCTCTACATGAAAGATAGAATATCAAGGTTAAGACAGAAGTACTGATACTGTAAGTGTAACATCCTACCTGGTCTCGTAAGGGTTACTATATAACCTCAGTAGAAGTACCTGTGTTTGCCTGGACATAGAAAAAGTCATAAAACGTGTTAATTACAAAGCGCCTGTCAAATAATATGGCATAGAACATGACAAAGTCTGTCAGATAATATGTAACGTACATTGTGACATTTTTGGGAGCTTTTCAAACCTGTAACCTGTTTTAAAAAAGTTAATTATAATTATATATAATATGATTTTTATCAGACTCCAGTGTAAACGCCCACAGGCCACAATGTGGCCCCAACGTGGCCTCTAGTGGGATCTGAGTCAAGGATGTCATTGTGGCTTGTGCAGCCCTTTGAGACATTTGTGATTAAGGACTATATAAGTAAACTTTGATTGATTGATTGATTGATCGACGTCACTTGCATGCGCACTTCGATAAAGTGAAAACAAAGGAAGTTGACCGGGAGGAAGTTGCTAATACTACAAAATAAAATAAAAGTTGCAACACCTTAAAAAATTTGTTTTTTTTAAGTGAAAGTAAATGAAAGTACCGTATTTTTTGAAGTATAAGTCGCACCTGCCGAAAATGCATAATAAAGAAGGGAAAAAACATATAAGTCGCACTGGAGTATTTTTTGGGGAAATTTATTTGATAAAACCCAACACCAAGAATAGACATTTGAAAGGCAATTTAAAATAAATAAAGAATAGTGAACAACAGGCTGAATAAGTGTACGTTATATGAGGCATAAATAACCAACTGAGAATGTGCCTGGTATGTTAACGTAACATATTATGGTAAGAGTCATTCAAATAACTATAACATATAGAACATGCTATACGTTTACCAAACAATCTGTCACTCCTAATCGCTAAATCCCATGAAATCTTATACGTCTAGTCTCTTACGTGAATGAGCTAAATAATATTATTTGATATTTTACGGTAATGTGTTAATAATTTCACACACAAGTCGCTTCTGAGTATAAGTCGCACCCCGGCCAAACTATGAAAAAAACTGCGACTTATAGTCCGAAAAATACGGTAATATAATGTATGAATGTTGGTCCTGGGTGTACCCCGCCTTCCGCCCGAATGCAGCTGAGATAGGCTCCAGCACCCCCCTCAACCCCAAAAGGGACAAGCGGTAGAAAATGGATGGATGGATAATGGTGTCTTTTAATGCCCCATACTAACAGTACATTAATGTTGTCTTGTCTTTCCTCCTTAACTTTCAGGACTTTTGCAGAGACGTTCCACAGCCTGTGTCCAGATAAGCCTTGGGTCACCAAGCTCAGCTCGGCCGGCCTGGTCTACCTCCACTTTGGTCATCAGCTGCTGGCCCAGCTGACTCAGCTGAAGGAGGACGATAAGCAGCTAGAGGTCCTCTACGACAAAGTAAGTGCGGGAAGACCACTTTAGACCATGTATCCTTGGGCAAGACACTTCACCCACCTTGCTCCCAGTGCCACTCACACTAGTGTATGACTATGAAGGAATCTTTGGTGGTGGTTAGAGAGGCTGTTGGTGCAAATTGGAAGCCACGCTTCTGTCAGTCCACCCAGGGCGGCTGTGACTTGGAGGTTAAACAAATTGAGTTGTGACATGGAGCATTTACCGTATATAGGACTGTGGTTGTAGATTGCTTCTGGTTTGCAGAGCTTTGAGTTTCCCTCCACATCCATCTCACTGAGATGTTTTTTTTTATTGTTTTTCCCCTTTTTTAGCTCATTAGGGTAACCAGAATTTAGAAACACATCTCTTTCAGGCCAGCAATAAATATATATACAGGTAAAAGCCAGTAAATTAGAATACCGTATTTTGAAAAACTTGATTTATTTCAGTAATTGCATTCAAAGGTGTAACTTGTACATTATATTTATTCATTGCACACAGACTGATGCATTCAAATGTTTATTTCATTTAATTTTGATGATTTGAAGTGGCAACAAATGAAAATCCAAAATTCCGTGTGTCACAAAATTAGAATATTACTTAAGGCTAATACAAAAAAGGGATTTTTAGAAATGTTGGCCAACTGAAAAATATGAAAATGAAAAATATGAGCATGTACAATACTCAATACTTGGTTGGAGCTCCTTTTGCCTCAATTACTGCGTTAATGCGGCGTGGCTTGGAGTCGATGAGTTTCTGGCACTGCTCAGGTGTTATGAGAGCCCAGGTTGCTCTGATAGTGGCCTTCAACTCTTCTGCGTTTTTGGGTCTGGCATTCTGCATCTTCCTTTTCACAATACCCCACAGATTTTCTATGGGGCTAAGGTCAGGGGAGTTGGCGGGCCAATTTAGAACAGAAATACCATGGTCCGTAAACCAGGCACGGGTAGATTTTGCGCTGTGTGCAGGCGCCAAGTCCTGTTGGAACTTGAAATCTCCATCTCCATAGAGCAGGTCAGCAGCAGGAAGCATGAAGTGCTCTAAAACTTGCTGGTAGACAGCTGCGTTGACCCTGGATCTCAGGAAACAGAGTGGACCGACACCAGCAGATGACATGGCACCCCAAACCATCACCCAACCATGCAAATTGTGCATTTCCTTTGGAAATCGAGGTCCCAGAGTCTGGAGGAAGACAGGAGAGGCACAGGATCCACGTTGCCTGAAGTCTAGTATAAAGTTTCCACCATCAGTGATGGTTTTGGGTGCCATGTCATCTGCTGGTGTCGGCCCACTCTGTTTCCTGAGATCCAGGGTCAACGCAGCCGTCTACCAGCAAGTTTTAGAGCACTTCATGCTTCCTGCTGCTGACCTGCTCTATGGAGATGGAGATTTCAAGTTCCAACAGGACTTGGCGCCTGCACACAGCGCAAAATCTACCCGTGCTTGGTTTACGGACCATGGTATTTCTGTTCTAAATTGGCCCGCCAACTCCCCTGACCTTAGCCCCATAGAAAATCTGTGGGGTATTGTGAAAAGGAAGATGCAGAATGCCAGACCCAAAAACGCAGAAGAGTTGAAGGCCACTATCAGAGCAACCTGGGCTCTCATAACACCTGAGCAGTGCCAGAAACTCATCGACTCCATGCCACGCCGCATTAACGCAGTAATTGAGGCAAAAGGAGCTCCAACCAAGTATTGAGTATTGTACATGCTCATATTTTTCATTTTCATACTTTTCAGTTGGCCAACATTTCTAAAAATCCCTTTTTTGTATTAGCCTTAAATAATATTCTAATTTTGTGACACACGGAATTTTGGATTTTCATTTGTTGCCACTTCAAATCATCAAAATTAAATGAAATAAACATTTGAATGCATCAGTCTGTGTGCAATGAATAAATATAATGTACAAGTTACACCTTTTGAATGCAATTACTGAAATAAATCAAGTTTTTCAAAATATTCTAATTTACTGGCTTTTACCTGTATATGTATATAATAGCACAGGGGTCGGGAACCCAAAAACCCAAAACGTCGAAAGAGCCATATTGGACCAAAAATACAAAAAACTAATCTGTTTGGAGCCGCAAAAAATGAAAAGCCGTATAAAAGTTTTATAATGAAGGCAACACATGACGTAAGTGTCTATATTAGCTATAATAGCCTACTATCAAAATGACTGTGTCGCAGGCTGAAGAAAATCTTTGTTGACAGAAATGTTGAAATTTTGTATTTATTCTACGCATTTTTACAACATTAGAAACCATTAGTAAATCACAGGCTACTCAGAAGATGAGATCACTCCTGCAAATTACTGGCTTTTAATGGCCAAAGGTATAGATGTGTGTGTCCAAGTTAAAGGAAACGGCAGGCTGTCTTTTTCTAATAGATTATTACAATCTTTGGCAAGCAAGGTAATGTTTGCTGTGGTCTGGAACAACATGGCACACAAACGACTATCTGAAATGCAGCCAATATTACATACAGATAATGTGTCATGAGACATGCAAATATAAATTAGACACAGAGAAAATAAATGAAGGGAATTAAATGAGCTCAAATATGCCTACAAATGAGGCATAATGATGCAATATGTACATACAGCTAGCCTAAATAGCATGTTAGCATTGATTAGCTTGCAGTCATGCACTGACCAAATATGCCTGATTAGCACTCCAACAAGTCAATAACATCAACAAAGTGCATCTTTGTGCATTCACGCACAGCATAAAACTTTTGGTGGACAAAACGAGACAAAGAAGGAGTGGAAGATTTTACATGTAAACTGCCGAAATTTGTAGGACAAAACAATGTTCACCAAATACTCATCAGTGAAGCATAAACACAAACATATAAAAACAGTGGGCTTTCTAACAATTGGGAAGGTCTGTGTCATGTTTGTCCTCAAACAAAAAACATACTAAAACAAAAACATTATTTTTCCTCAATCTTTTTCCATTTTCAATCATTTTTTAAAACTGCCACTAGGATGGCACTAAAGAGCCGCGGGTTGCTGTCCCCTGGTCTAGGGGTTCACAAAATTGTTTTATTCACATCCAAATCCAAATCGCGATTCTTATTCATTCCAAATCTAAATCTTTTCATAGTTTTCAAAAATCCTATTAAAAAATTTTTTTTTTTTAATATCAATACATTTTGTAAAATACATTTTTAGGCCATCTTCATGCAACCAGAAGGAGCTTTTCTAACCTGTAACCTGTTTTTAAAAAGTTCATTATAATTATCGCCCTGTGATGAGGTGATGACTTGTCCAGGGTCTACCCCGCCTTCCGCCCGAATGCAGCTGAGATAGGCTCCAGCACCCCCCCGCGACCCTGAAAGGGACAAGCGGTAGAAAATGGATGGATGGAATATAATTATACTAAAAATAACAAAACATTTAAAAATTATAAAAACAATATACCGGTAATTAAAAGCATTTTAAAAAATGGCAAAAGAAGAATAAAAAAAAAATATATATTACACTAAATAATACATTGCAAAAATCATGTTAAATCAAATCGTCACCCCGAGAATCGGATTGAATCTTTAGGTGCCTACAAATTCACACCCTTGTTATTGTCCATTGACCAAAAACCAAGCAGTATGCAGGAAAAGCAAATTGTTTCTTAATGTTCCCTCTGCCTTCATTACACAGTTGGCAGTGCAGAACAAGCAGAAAATGGAGCGTTTATTCCGAAATGTGACAATTCCACTGTGCCAGATTCCAACAGAGGACACCACAGTTACCGGTATATTCAGTGGATTTTAGAACCCGGGAGCCCACCAGCATGAGGCCCCTGCGCGCACCTTGACAAATGTTAGCCTAAATATAATCACTGTTAACTTGCGTCATCTCCAGTCTGTTTAAAGCCTCAAACAGATAGCAACTGTCCTCTCTACTTTAACGAGCTTGCCGCGCACTTTAGCCCTCAGTAACTACCGATACATTTGGGCCTAATGGCTTTCAAGTGCAATGCCAAAGTTCTTGCCTGTTTCCCATGCTTAAAAATGGAGACAAGGTGCATTAACATAAAACTGCTGATTATGCCTCTCATCACAGATTGATCTCTCACACATTTATTCACATCCTGGCAGCTCTACGAGAACTTTGTGGAGGAGGTGGATGCCGTAGACAACGGCATTTCACAGTGTGACAGTGAGGCGCGCTATGCCATCTCCACCATGCTGAGCGCACGTGTCAGCTACCTGAATCCACGCTGGAACAGCAAGAGTCAGGACACTGAGGTGTGTGTGTGCATCCATCCATTTTGTGACAGAAATGCTATATGCTCAGCATAATAAGTAGGCAGTCAGAACTAGAGGTGGGCATCATTGGGCACCTCAAGATTTGATTTTGACTACAATTCAACAGCTACAATTCAATTACAAATCGATTATTGATGCATCTTTAATTTATGTATATTGATGCAGTTTTACATTTATTTTCGTTTAACTAAATAAGCGTTTGGAACTTGCATTTTGTTTATAAACAGTGCATTTGTAATAAACAGTTAAAATAATTCCCATCCCATTTATTAAGTTAATGAAAATGTGTGCAAAACTGGAACATAAATGCCCTATAATAAAGGAGCTGTTTGGATCACTCGGTGAGGTGGCTGGCTGCAGTCAGCCACATTTGAGAACTGTCTGCATTACTTGTTTTTACAGTAAGGAAATCGATTATCAATTATTGACATTTACTAATCGATTTTATAATCGTCCATGTCTGAATTGTGATGCATCTAAAAATCTATTATTATCCCCACCTCTAGTCAGAACCTCTAGTGCTGCAATAGCTAAAAGTAATTTCAATCTATCCCCAAAATACACCAAATGTCGTAAAATAAGCAGTTCTGCCCAAATGTTTTGGACAAATATTCTTTAAAAGTCAAACAAAATGTTGAATTCAAACCATTGTCATGCATGATGTTAGCAAAACTTGTGCATCTAAAACAGTAGTTTTCACAGTGAGGTGTAGCAGCTTGAGAAAAATAAAGAAAAGCATATTTTGCCAACCTGTGAAGCCTGTGCTTCTCAGTTATTTTCTGTCATGAACCCACTGGGAGACAGACATTTTTCTTACGACCCCCCCTGAATCGAATTACTATTGAAATTGAGAAATAACAATTGTTTTGATGCATTGCAATTCGGACATGGACGATTATACATTCGATTAGTGAACGTCGATAATCAATTTATTTATTTTAGATAAAGTAATGAAGACCGTTTTAAAATTTGGCTGACCTCAGTGAGCCACCTCACCGAGAGATCCGACTAGCTCCTTTATATTAGGGCACTTATGTTCCAGTTTTGCACACATTTCCATTAATTTGATAAATGTCAGAATTAATTTAACTCTTTCTTATTACAAATGCACTGTTTTTTTAAAGTTGCAAGTGATAAACTCTTTTTTTAGTGAAACGAAAAAATGTAAAGCCGCATCAAAATATCTAAATTTAAAGATGCATGAACAATCGATTTTTAATCGAATCGTAGCTCCTGAATCGGAATTGTAGTCAAATCGTGAGGTGACCAAAGATTGCCACCTCTAATTGAGAACTTGATCATACTCATTTATCTGTACAATGTGAGATACTGTATATTATTTATATAAACACCTTATTATCAAAGCAGATGAATAAAATGAGCTGAGATGACATCTGCAACAACTTAACCCAATTTCCTCGTTAATTTTATTCAATTCAATTCATTCAAAATGCCATCAATAAAATGCACTTGTGTTTGTTCGTTGTCCATAACATACGCCTGCCCATATCATAACCCCAACCCCACCATGAGCCACTCGATTCACAACGTTGACATCAGCAAACCGCTCTCCCACACGACACCAAACACGCTGGTGGAAGCAAAAACCAGATTCACCGAAGGACGCTGGTTCAGACGAGCTATTGGCGGCCATCGAGCAGGGTAGGACGAGCTCGACATCTTTGGCCGGAAGTCTTCCTGGGAGACTGATACTCAAAACAAAAAAGCTGCACCTACCGGGGCAGTCTTATGTGGTAGTTTCTGCACCTGTTAGACATTAAGCATTAATAGACGAGAGGGTGGAGAAGGCTTTGCACATCTCTTCTTCACTTTAAAAACTGTGCTGGTCAGGCAAACAGGTCGCCGAATAACAAGCTAGGCATCGCACAATACCCAACGACGTTCAAGCCCTACGGTGATGCAGAAATTGTGACGGGAACAGGCAAGAGGATGCTCCTGGGAGTTCTTAGCCATGACTCTGTGGTGCGATGGTCGTCCACTGTACACAGGGGTAGATATGGTACCCATATCCTCCCACAGCGACAGACCAGCACTTGTTAGGGGTTCTCAGATTCTTTGAGAAAACAGCTAGAGAAAGTTGGTCAAAGTTACACATTCTACTGCATGGGTAAGCCTGACGACGCCCCGAGGGCTTCTGGCGTCGGATTTGCTATTTGCGCCAAGCTTACCAGACAGCTTGACAGCCTACTTCATAGGATCATTGATCGACTGATGACCCTGAATCTCAAGCTCACAAAGGACTGCTTTGCCAAAGTCATCAGCGCCTATGCTCCCACCATGACAAACCCTGACGACACCAAGGAAGCTTTCTATAAGGATCTGAATCGCGTTTTCTTAGGAGTCAACAGAAAGGACAAGCTCATCATCCTTGGACATTTTAATGCATAATTTGGAACTGACTACATCGTTTTTTCTGAATATCTTAGGGCCCCATGGCAAGTGCAACTCTAATGGACTGATGCTGCTATCACTGTGTGCTCAGTATAAACCTTCTATCACCAACATAATTTTCCAGCAAGTGCACAAATACAAGAACTCACGGATGTATCCTCGATCAAGGCAGTGGCACATGCTAGACTATGTGCGCAATAGTGCGCCAGAGAGAACGCTGTAACGTTCACATGATGGGTTCCCACTTCTCTGTGAGCGCTTTGAGTATCTAACAATAGAAAAGCGCGATATAAAATCAAATCCATTACGTTCACACACTATTGGTCCGATCGTCGCCTACTTCGGCGCTAGGTAAACAGACAGCTGTCCTGGAAAAGTAAGAAGGCGAGGATCAAGCCCCTCAGGAAGCTGAACATTGCTCGGCTAACCCCCAACATGAAAGCACTACAGCAGTGTCTCCAGGAATCCCTCTTCCAAGCTTGGAAGAGGAATAGAGGTCCTACCGAGAGGCTGTCTACAGTTCTGCAGCTGATACCCTTGGTGTTGTGGGGAGGAAACACCGTGATTGGTTCGATGAAAATAAGGAAGACATTCAGAGGCCAGTCAGCAAGCAGCAAAAGGCCTGCAAAGATCACCTTGATGACAAGATCAGCAGCAAAAAGAAACAGGACTACCAGCAGGCAAGTCAACTTCTTCAACAGAAACTGCAGAAGATGAAGAATGGCTGGTGAGAAAAGAAGGCAGAGGAACTACTAGCAGCAGCTGAAAACCATGACATGAAGATATGCCACGATAGCCTTTGAATGGTTTATGGACCTAAGGTATCTGGTTTAACCCTAGTAAGATCTTCTGACCAGTCCACCTTGTTAACAGAGAAGGCCACATACTTGCTCGCTGGGAAGAACATTTTAACAGTGTTCTGAACAGAGTCAACCTTTTCTAAAAAGGCAATTGCATCGCTGCCAAAACAACCAGTGAACTAATTGATGGAAGACCTCCCTACTAGTGCCGAGGTTGCCAAGGCACCAGTGTCATGGTCTTTGCTGTCCATCAGCTACAAGAGAAATGCCGTGAGCAAAATTAGGAGCTTCACGTGGTATTTATATACCTACCAAGGTCTTTGATGTCGTGACCTCGACCGGTCTGTGGGAAGATTCTTCAGAAGTTTAGCTGTCCAGAGAAGCGGACATCACTGATCAGCTCTTTATATGATGGCATGCAAGCCAGAGTCCAAAAGAACAGTGAAACTGTACAGAAAGTTGCGTGGGCTTTCGTACTAAATATGGACGTACGATCAAAAATAAACTCTAGAAAGAGGTTCCGCAGCCTCCGAAGCAAAACCTCCAGGTTCTGTAACAGCTTCTTCCCTCAGGCCGTAAGACTCTTGAACGCATCATAATTAAATTATCCCCTCAACTCCCCCCAAAATGGATTAACCCGCTGGAATAAAAAAGACAATATAACATACATCCATAAACGTGGACGCATGTGAAAAAGTGCAATATATTTATCTGTACAGTAATCTATTTATTTATTTATATATATTTATTTATTTTATATATATATTTATATATTATTTATATTTATATATATATTTATTTATTTATATATGCACCTTATTGCTTTTTTATCCTGCACTACCATGAGCTTATGTAACGAAATTTCGTTCTTATCTGTGCTGTAAAATTCAAATTTGAATGACAATAAAAAGGAAGTCTAAGTCTAAGTCTAAAATCCAGAAAATTGTCAACTTTGGCATTCAACCTATATCTAAAGATCGCAAGAAAGACGCTCGTTTGCGGCACTTTTTTTTTAAAAAGGCAAAAAAACCCACATGAAAACAAGAGGGGAACACCAGGAACACAAAAGGATGACACAAGAGCACAGAGCTCCTGAACTCCTTGCATGATACCAAGTGTTTCACTAAAGCTTTTTTTCTAAAATTTGTAGCTCATCCTCCCTATACTAGGGCTCAAAATATAAGGTTCTGAATCATCATTTGTGTCAAACTAATCTTTGTTGTCTTTCATGAAATATAGCATGATTACTAGTGTTGTTATTGTTGAAGGGAAAAGCAACTGTTTGATGCGTCTTTCAAATGAATACGCCGCCGTATGCTTAAAACGACCACACTACGTCATGAATGGGCCTGTTACTACAATACATGTATACTTACGTGTATAAAAAACTTTAATGGAGGTTTTTAGAGCGTTTAATAGGCGGAACAGATCGACTCCCATTGGCTACTTTGTTAGCTGACTTTTGCTAACGTTTAATAGTTGGAATTAGGTCTGCAACAACTAATCGATTAAATCGATTAAAATCGATTATAAAAATAGTTGGCGATTAATTTAGTCATTCGATTCGATTTATGCTATGCGCATGCGCAGAGGCAATTTTATTTTTTTATTATAATTTTTATTTTTATTTTTAAATTTTTTTTATAAACCTTTATTTATAAACTGCAACATGTAGAAACAGCTGAGAAACACTAATCAAAACAAGTGTGGTGCCAGTATGCTGTTTTTTTTTCAATAAAATACTGGAAAGGATAGACGTTAGAGATGCGCGGTTTGCGGGCACAACCGCGGAGTCCGCGGATTATCCGCGGATCGGGCGGATGAAATTAAAAAAAATTAGATTTTATCCGCGGGTCGGGTCGGGCGATTGAAATAAAAAAAAAAAAGATTTTAAATTGATTCAGGCGGGTGGCAGTTAAACCAATTCGGAAATATATATACATAGTTAAATGTTGTTACCCAAATACGAAAAACGAGCAGGCACCTGCTGCATATGCCACAACAGAAGAAAAAAAAAGAAAAAGAGATGGACACTTTTACGGAGCGGAGAAGGGAGGGCCCCACCGGGAGCCGTAGCTGAGGCGATCCGCGAGAAGGGCCCGACGCACGTCCAGGGTCACTACCGCGCCCACCGCACCGACACCCCACCTCGTCCGCCTTCGCCGCGGCCGGCGTCACGCGCAGCAGGTAAGCAGCTTACCTGCCCGCCACCCCCGTGGCCGGGGGCTCGTAACAGGGGTCACTCCGCACGCGCCGCACGCGCAGCTTACCTGCCCGCCACCCCTGTTGCCGGGGGCGCGTAACAGGGGTCACTCCGCGCGCAGTGCGCTCACGAAAGGGGTGGGGCTCACCCTGGTTGATATAGAGAGCAGGACGGTGGCCATGGAAGTCGGAACCCGCTAAGGAGTGTGTAACAACCCACCTGCCGAATCAACTGGCCCTGAAAATGGATGGCGCTGGAGCGTCGGGCCCATACCCGGCCGTCGCCGGCAGCGAGATGCGCTTGGAGGTGCGCTCAGCGCGGCTCCCATATGATTGCGCACTGGTGTGCGTCTGGGTCGTGACAGCGTGCCACGCGAAAGTCTGTGCTGCATTGGATCAGTCTCCTTTCTTTAACAGGCAAAAGCTTTATAACCTCACCATACCTGCCAACTTTTGAAATCAGAAAAACCTAGTAGCCAGGGTCCAAGGGCCGCAGGCCCCGGTAGGTCCAGGACAAAGTCCTGGTGGAGGGTTCAGGGCTTCGCCCCCCGACGCAAAATGATTATTAGCATTCAGACAGGTTAAAATGTTGCTAAAACCATCACTTTTCTATCAGTCACAGTGACTTTTCAAAACAAAAATATTACAGCAAAAATCATATGGGTTGATTGGCATGTTTATTCTGTAAGCTAACTTCAATAGTTTGAAATTATTTTGACAGTTAATGCCAGTTATCCTGTCAACCTTTCACAAGACTTCAATTTGTTAATTGAAAGTATAAACAGTATAAACACTTTTTACAGTAAACAAATGGTAAAACAGTACTAAACAATTCCATAAAAAAAAAAATTGGTGTCATTATTAACTTTCTGTCCAAGCTTGTATAATCTACTGCCTTGTTCAATTGTAAAAAATATTCTGTGCCTAAAATTCACATTTCTATCACAATTATCATACTGTAAACATGGTAAGCTAACTTCATTAAAATTAATAGTCCTGTCAATAGCATGGAATTACAATTCAAATGTAGTTTTTTTGTAAGCCTTTCAAAAGAATTCAAAATATGAAAAATGAATGAAAATTAATTTAAGCCATCAGACACTTGAAAAGTGGCACATCACATCTCTAATGTAATCATTTGAACTTTTCAACAGAAATAGCACTGCAAAAATATTAAGGACATACTTCTGTATTTTGGTAGTTATGCTGTCAACATTTAACAAGATTTCTTCAACTTGGACTTGAAAGCATAAATAGTATAAACACTTTTAACAGTATGTCGTGCTGTGAAATACAGCCGACAGGATTGCGCACCAAACACGAAGCAAGGCCAAAGCGCATGCATGGTGCAGGAGAACAAAGGACTTCTTTCATTTAAGGTTTGTGATAAACCATCAAACTCATTCGTTAAAAG
This sequence comes from Nerophis lumbriciformis, assembly GCF_033978685.3. Lineage (NCBI taxonomy): Eukaryota > Metazoa > Chordata > Actinopteri > Syngnathiformes > Syngnathidae > Nerophis > Nerophis lumbriciformis. The sequence goes on along the minus strand of NC_084550.2, from coordinate 38,418,449 downwards.
GACTCTATAGTAATATAAAGCGAATTTTTCTGGACATTATCATGCAAGAAAAGTTTATTTTTGGGACCGCGATCACCGCGTAATGATTTTTAAAGGTTGCATTACAAACATTTAACTGTCCCATGTGATCAGCCAGTGCGATTGGAAGTCCATGCTCAATTATTGCCTCCGTAAATAAAACTTCGGCATTTATCACATCCAAAGAATCTGTTTGGGCGACGAAAAACGTTGAAAGTTTTCCACTTGTATCGCTAGCAACGGCATTAGACTTGTGTTTTTTTGTCCCAACGTTGTCTTTTACATCGCTAATTCCTCCGTGTCCGATCGAAAAATCTTGTCTGCACAAGGTGCAATTCGCGTAGTTTTCACCCTTTTTTTTTTTTAAATGAATGAAAAACCGTATTTTTTATCACTGCAACCGTAACCCGGAATAGGTTGATGAAAACCGTACGAATTACGGGAAAACCGGAGTAGTTGGCAGGTATGCCTCACTAATGCCTTGCATCGTCTATAATAGATATATAACAACGGGCGGGTGCGGGCGGATGGCGGGCGGGTGCAGTTCTGATCAAACGTTACATCGGGTGGATGGCGGATGGTTGACGACTTTCTGATGCGGTTGCGGATGAAATAATTGCCTATCCGCGCATCTCTAATAGACGTGTAGTTTGTCTGTTTTATCCGATTATTAATCGAAGTAATAAGTGACAGATTAATCGATTATCAAATTAATCGTTAGTTGCAGCCCTAGTTGGAATGCATAGAAAAAGAAAAATGTGTGTTCTTGTCTTACATGAATGATGGACAAAATACATTTAAAAAAAGTTCAGTTCCCCTTTACAATTTTGTGTATAAACGTTAAACTAACCCTTTAAGGTAGTTATTGTTTGTGTGGTGCACTCAGAGGGTAATTTTTCTAAACCTCACACAGCAACTGGGACCCACAGCTCCGTTAGTTTGACTTTCCGCTTTCTCATTAGTGCAGACATGGAATGCCCGCAGGGAAATGGCACGTGTTAGTGAGCGTCGTCTCACAAGAGACCTTCAACCCTACTTATATAGTGTGTCAACTGTGTCAACAGACATTTTTCCATTGTTTGGCCCCTTTCTCTGGGGTCCAGAGTGGCCTGTTTGTTTTGTGCCATTTCAGTTCACACAAATCTAATTGAAGCTATAGCAATTTTCTTCAATAGCGTAGGCCCCACTCTTTGGACAGCTCATGCAAGGATGCAGCGATCATACAGTATTTAATTGAAAGAATGCCTGCCAAGACTCAACAGAATAGAAACCGTTTAACAATAGTATGCCTTCTCATTTCCTCCAACCGTGCTTTTTAAAGCTCATGATTTTCCTATTTCCTGCAGTGCAAGCCTCTACAGAAAGTGCATACATTCAAGTAGAGGAGATGAAACGCAGCGCCTGAAACAGCATTTTGTTTTTGCCAGACTTGTTTTGAATTAAGACTGTTATTTTTTTGTTTATTTTGAACCTGCAAAGTTACATTGAATTACACAATTGTCAAAAAATGCTATAAAGAACGATTCAAATTTTAAGTAACTGCTCGTCAGTTCTTTCCCTGTGTTAACAACAGAAAGTGGCCACAAGTAGAAAGTGGAACATGTTCTTTTTTTATTGCATAAAAGTAACTGTGTTCATACCAAATGTCTCCAGGAGGGGTTCAAAAAGGCTATGGCTATGGTTGGACAGGAGTTTCTGGACCGTTTGGATTTCTACAAGTCATCTTGGTTGCCAGCACGCCAGGTCGTGGAAGAGGCTGTCAGCGAGCGACATAAGGTACACAGCTGTCAGAGCACCTGCTAAATGTTGTGCAATTACAGCCAGTATATGATTAGTTATACCATATTATTAGGGGTGTAACGGTACAACATAACCACCGTTTAGTACGTATGTCTATTTTGAGGTTAAGGTTATTTTGTAACTATATTTTAACTGTATGTGAATAAAATGCAAAAACTGCAAACTGATGGCAGGTAACTACAGTCTATACAATTTACAAATAAAACAAAATGTGTTTGAAAATATATTTTTAAATAAAATATAATAGTACCGGTAAATACCGGTACTTATTTTTAGATCTCTGACAGGGAAAGCCAAAAGTGGAAGTGAAGTAGTGGTACAGTAAGCGGTTTTGCTCTTGCTCTAATGTCTTTAATAGTAACAGTAATTCAGTACAGTATGAGTCATTTTCAAATATTAGCTTCTGCCCTACTAACTGTTGCAAAGATGTCCCAATGATTAGCCTGCAGACGACGCTTCAAGTTGGTTGTATTTTTACCAGAGAAAATCAAGCCAACGTGTCTTGTTGTCTATTGCGGAAAAGGGGAAGTGCATCCATAATTATTCTTCTCTTTCCTTCAGGTGAATAACACATATTTTGTATTGAGGTGTGTAACAATTAGCGACGTCCCGATCCGATATTTGGATCGGATCGGCCGCCGATATTTGCAAAAAAATGCGTATCGGCAAGGCATGGGAAAATGCCGATCCAGATCCAGTTTAAAAAAAAACCAACGCTCCGTGTTTTCCAACGCACCTATTTAAATAGTACATTCCACTTTTCTGCTGCTCCCTATAATTTCCGTTCCACATTTTCCAGCACACCTTCAACACATCCACAGGTCTGTGGATTCTAACGCAGTTGCTTTTAGCTGCTAGCATTACACGACAGGCTCTTCTCACTCTTTTCTGTGTCTGTGCTTCTCACAGACAGCAAGAGCACCTTCTTACACACGTCACATACTGTCACGTCATACGTCACAAACTGTCACGTCATACGTCACATACGTATACGTCCTCCCCGAGCAGAGAGGTAGCAGCATGGCTAACGTTAGCTGTGATGCTAGCGCAGCCGTGTGACCAACGTTCTCTCTAAGGTGCGCGCTTGTGCAATTGCGCACGATTTAAACGTCCTCTGCGCATAGCAATTATATGCCACGCACAAAATCAAATAAAAAAATAAGCGCATAACAATTTTCGACACACCGACACGACAGAGAAAACCGTTTTCGTCATCATTGTTCAAATATTATAACGTCTGTCGAGACGCTTATCTCCGTTCGGTGCCACACGTCCACACCATCAAAATGCCGAGGCAAAAATTTCCAGATCAACACCGTATGAAAAAGTGTGTGATTTTTTTTAGTTGTGATTTCCTTCTCTGCATGAAAGTTTAAAAGTAGCATATATTAATGCAGTATGAAGAAGAATGTTTTAATGTAGACATGCAAGCCTTAAAAGAAAATGTTGAAAATCAAGACTACATTTCCTGCAAATTGATGCATTTCTACCCTATATTTTAACCTTAGATTTATTCTCATATCAAACTCTTTTGGCTGTCTTTTTGACACTTACATCCGGCGCCCCCCTCCACACCCTGGATTATAAATAATGTAAATAATTCAATGTGATTATCTTGTGTGATGACTGTATTATGATGATAGTATATATTTGATAGTATATATCTGTATCATGAATCAATTTAAGTGGACCCCGACTTAAACAAGTTGAAAAACTTATTCGGGTGTTACCATTTAGTGGTCAATTGTATGGAATATGTACTTCACTGTGCAACCTACTAATAAAAGTCTCAATCAATCAAAACACATAGAATCATCATACTGCTGTGATTATATGCATCAAGTGTTCATTCAAGGGTAAGGCAAAATATCGAGATATATATTGTGTATCGCAATATAGCCTTAAAATATCGCAATATTAAAAAAAGGCCATATCGTCCAGCCCTTGTTTCAATGATGCCATTTCTGTTTGTCATGTATAATTTTGTCTATTTTGTGTTTATCCTTGAATAAACAGGTCAGTTTCTTGTTACCAACCATTGTGTATTATTCAAACTCCCCTAATTCAGCTGGCTAGTTGTTATCAAGAGTACTAAAACCCTTTTCAACATGATTCTGACAACTAAGTAGGCTAAATAACTTTAAACTTTAATACATGCTCAGATAGGCCATTATCGGTCAGTACCGGTATCGGTCAGTATCGGTATCGGATCGGAAGTGCAAAAACAATATCGGTATCGGATCGGAAGTGCAAAAACCTGGATCGGGACATCCCTAGTAACAATACAGTTATGTTTTCTCAGTGAACAATCAAAACACTGTGCCTTACAAAGACAGTAGTTCTGATTGGATCCCCTCTGTGATTTGATAGATTTAAAAATTGTCCCACTTGCCTAATGACAAAATTTAAATATGGTTGGAATTCCTCTTTTCTCAACATTTTCGTCTTGTTTTTATTCGTTGACTAAATTGTCCATTGATTTTGTCATTGTCTTAGTCAACGTTGTGGTTTGGTTTTGATTCGTTATTGTCCTATTGTAGTCAGGGGAGAATAGGGATGATGTTCGAAAACCGGTTCTCCCGATGCTTCGATAAGAAAAGAACCAATTCCATGGATTCGAATCCCTTTTTGAGAACCGGTTCTCGTTATCGAAGCCAGTGTACTGTATTTTCGCGACAATAGGGTGCACCGTATTAAAAGGCGCCGTGTCAGTTACGGGTGCTATTTCTGTATTTAACGCATAATTAAGGCGCAGCGTATTTTTGGGCGCAGGCATGGTAAAACATACGCTAGCTTAAAACATACGCTAGCATGCATGGACGCTGTTTTAAAAAGGCACCAGGAGCAAAGCTGAGTTCGGTTGTACTTTATTGAAGTATTTATCAATGTACCGTATTTTCCGCACTATAAGGCGCACCGGATTATAAGGCGCACCTTCAACGAATGGCATATTTCAAAACTTTGTTCATATATAAGGCGCACCTATGCATCCATTAGATGGAGCTGCGCTAAAGGGAATGTCAACAAAACAGTCAGATAGGTCAGTCAAACTTTATTAATAGATTACAAACCAGCGTTCTGACAACTCTGTTCACTCCCAAAATGAATAAACCGCTGTTTTATTATTTTCCCCGAGGTAAAGTCAGTGACGTGGTGTTTTGTTTATCTTTTAACAACAGCAAGGTATAACATGTCGTGCAACATTTATATCACATAGTGGAGGGGAACTTTTCCCTGATTCAATAAACAGGTAAAAAACAGTGATACTGTTACGGTAAATCAAACGTTAGTGTAATCACAATATAGTAACACTCCAAATAGTGCAGAGCAATAACAATATATCAATAACTCAACGTTGCTCAAACGTTAATGTCACACAACACAACACACAAAATAAACATGTAAAGCTCACTTTATGAAGTTATTCCTCATCCACGAATACCTCGAATTCTTCTTCTTCAGTGTCCGAATTAAACAGTTGGGCGGATACGGCATCCAACATGCCCGGCTCCGTCTCGTCAAAGTCGTCATTAAAGGAGTCAGTGTCGCTGCTGCTCTATTCCCGTGTTCTACTGCGTGACTGATCGTCTTAAGTTTAAACTCTGCGTTGTAAGCGTGTCTCTTAATAGGAGCCCTTTTGGGGTCTTTACATAAACAAACAAATGAAAATCAAAACGGCACGCCTCGTGCAGTCATATATCCCAGCATGCACCGCGCGCTTCTTCTTCTTCTACGGGGGAAAATGAAGACGGGGGGGGGAAATGAAGTCGGCGGCTGCTTACCGTAGTTGAATGATTGAAACTTTTACCTGTTGGAGGCTCAATATTGGTCCATATATAAGGCGCATCGGATTATAAGGCGCACTGTCAGCTTTTGACAAATTTTGAGGTTTTTAGGTGCGCCTTATAGTGCGGAAAATACGGTACTCACATTATTTTTTGATAAATCCTCGTCCACAAATCCATCAAAGTCCTCATCTTCTGTGTCCGAAATGAACAGCTGGGCAAGTTCTCCACCAAACACGCCAGATTCCCTTTCCTCCTTTTCAAAGTCAGTCTCGTTGCCGTGGGGCTCCTCGGAAAAGATGCCGGCTTTTGCGAAAGCTCGATCAACAGTGCAAGCAGACACGTTAGCTCAAGCATCCACGATCCATTCACAAAATGTGGCGTAACTCGCCCGACGCTGCCTCCCAGTTTCCGTGAAGCTGTGTTCGTCTGTCATCCATCGCTCCCATGATGCTCACAACTTCATTTTGAACGTCCTGTTTACACCCATGTCCAGCGGTTGGAGTTCCTTCACCATGCCTTAATGATGACTCCAGTTGGAAACTTCTCTTTCGGCAGCGTCTTCAACTTGAAAATCACCATAGGTGGCAGTCTCTGTCCATTAGTATAGCAAGCTTGCACAACAGTAAAAGCCGACTTCTCTTGCCCCGTGGTGCGTATCAATTCGCTACCGTGCTGGCACCCTTCTTCTTCACAGTGTGCTTCACCGGGATGTCGAAAGTGAGCGGCACCTTGTCCAAGTTGGGGATGTGTTTGTCGGCCATTTTTGTATTTACAACGCACATAGCAGCACTATTGTTTATTGTTTATTGAATGGATCCCCATTAGCTGACGCCAAGGCGACTGCTAGTCTTCCTGGGGTCCATATAGGAGCATAAAAAATAAAAATACAAAGAATACATGCATTACCAAACATTATACAAAGGAAAAATACAACATAAGATAAAAAAGCTAGTTAAAACCAGTATTAAAAATGCACGTCATGTGGGCATCTGCAATAGGTGTATCTTCAAAGCTGTCTTGAATGACAATTTACTTTGTGAGGGATTAATGTGAGATGGCAACCCATTCCAGAATGATATACATCTATACATGCCTGTATGTTTGAGGAGATTGGTCCTGGGAGTAGGAAGTGTCAAATAGCCATTGCTGGCATTCCTAGTGTCATGAATATGTGTGTTAGTTGATTTTAAAAACTGTTTGTAAAAGTAATCTGGTGATTGATCTAACATGATGGTTCTAAAGAACATAAGGAGACTACAATGCATCTTTTGTTCAACAGACAACCAGGACAGGCGTGAATGCATAAATGAAATATTAGTGCGCAAAGAACATTTAAGTACCAGTCTAGCCGCTCTGTTCTGAACAAGTTGCAGTTTGTTCAGGTCAGAATTAGTCGCAGCGGACCATATTATAGGACAGTTATGAAGATGACAGAAAACCAAGGACCCATTGCTGAGGATGTCAAGAAGGTGGAGCACTTCCTGACTATGGCTAAACCTCTTCCCATTTTCATTAAAATACCATCAATATGATCGGACCATGACAGTTGACTGTCTTAATAGCACAACAAGCAGTTTTGCTTTTTTAACCTGCTCAATAGTTATATCTGACACTAGGTATATCAGCACTATATGCTCACTGGGGGCGTGCCTTTAGCGTCCTCTCTCACCTGAAACCTTCACCCTTTAACGTCCGCATGCTGTTCTCAGTCACGTCTGCCTTTCCTCCATATAAACAGCGTGCCGGCCCAGTCACATAACATCTACGGCTTTTGGAACTCAGTGCACACTAGAGATGCGCGGATAGGCAATTATTTCATCCGCAACCGCATCACAAAAGTCGTCATCCATCCGCCATCCATCCGAACCAACATTTTATCAAAACCACACCCGCCCGCCATCCGCCCGTTGTTATATATCTAATGTAGACGATGCAAGGCATTAGTGAGGTTAGAAAGCTTTTGCCTGTTAAAGAAAGGAGACTGATCCAATGCAGCAGAAACATTTAATGCGTGCCACGCATTAATATCTCTTGGCCACGCATTAATGGCTAAGAAATATTAATACGTGATAATATTATTTATCATTATTATAATATTATTGTCATTTCCATTAAGAAAGTGTTGACTATTGTCGCCAATGCCCTCAGATCAGGAGTGCGTTCCTCACACTTTGTGTGCGCAGTTGCAGCAAGCAGAACGAGGCTTTTACGAAGTTAAAAAAATGTTTTAGAAAGACTAGGCCTATATTTTCGTTAGGTAAAGAAAATGTTCTGAATTTATTTCAATGAATATTAACTTGTTAACGTTATAATGCTCAAATACGGACGAGGGCGGGGTGCACAGTGAAGCAGTGAACACTTTCGCGACAACGATGAATCTTTATTGATTGATCTGCAGCCATGACAAAATATCAGACAATCTCCATTGTCAACGACAGGCAGGAAAATAAAGATAAACACATAGCCTGTGTTGTAGGCATAGGCATAGGCTCATACGTTTTTAAGTTGAAATGAAAAAATAAATAAAAAATGTGCCTCATAAGCCTTAGGCTGTCAATCACGCGCACAAACTTCAATTATACAATAACATATGTATGTCATCTCTATTTAAACAAAAATAAATAAAATAAATAATAATAATAAATTACCTGCAACGTATTGGCCAAGGCAAATAGCTGAAGGGGGAAATCAAAGCCATCAGACTGCACTTTATCATCAAACTTGAATTATAATGAAAATAGACGGTCGCGACAAACAAAGCAGGCTAAATAGCCTTACATTGTCGCCAATCGGAGATGCGCTTCACTTGAAAGCGAGGCCAAATAATTATTCACACATAGTAGTATATCTCGAATAGAAAAAAAACACAATAAACAACGCAATTGCCTTAATTCCTTTGCATTGTAGTGGGCCCAAACAACACGTAACCATCAAAATTATTTAGCTGACCGAACTCAATATAGGTTAGACATGGGCTTATTTGGTATAGCCTATAGGTAACGTAGACTAATTCGTTTAACATATCCAACCGTATGTCTACTTACTTTTTTTTTGTTAGCACTATACAGGAATAAAATGGCATCTACAGTGCCAGGATTCATGCGAGAGCGCCTGGCCTCTAAAATGCGCCCTGCTGCGCTGAAGGAGCGCTCACTTGCGCCACTTGTTGCTGGGACGCGGTGCCATCTTTTTCTTTTTTTCTTCTTCTTCTGTTGTGTTGTGCTGCAGTGCCTGGTGAATAATTGACTGTTTCAAAGAGTGCTGCTCGTTTTTCGTATGTGGGTAACAACATTTAACTATGTATATATATTTCCGAATTGGTTCAACCGCCAACCGCCCGCATCTATTTAAAATCTGTTTTTACCCGCCCGACCCGCGGTTTATCCGCGGACTCCGCGGTTGTGTCTGCAAACCGCGCATCTCTAGTGCACACACAAGATGTACACTCAACAACCTATCTGGATTCAATAAAGAATCGGTTCGATAAAAGGATTTGATAATGGCATCGACATCGATAATTCCTTAAAGAACATCATCCCTAAGGGAGAATTGGTCGCTGAGATAACTAAGATGGAAATTTTTAGTCAACAAAATTAACCGTAACATGGCATCGTTGGATTTTACGTGAATCGGTGCTCGGTAGGACCGGCGTTATTTGGTCGATGCCAAAAAAGTGCGGGATTCGGTCCCTATCCCTAGCGATGAGAGCGTCGATGTTCAGAAACTTGATTAGACACAGCAGTACATAACCGTACAATACAATTGCCCTCTCATGTGTCCAGGTAGATCCCAGCGGGCAGGTGCTGGTATTCTCTCAGGGTGGATGTCCCTGGAAGGAGCATCTGTTCGCCCTCGAAAAGCAGCTCCAGGTAGAGACTCCCATCAAGTTTGTGCTTTACCCCGACCAGAATGGACAGTGGAGGGTCCAGTGTGTCCCGGCGGGCCTCAACACTTTCCAGAACAGGTGATAACAAGATTTGTTGACAATGTTTGCTTGATGAGGTCCAGTAACATCAGAGCTCCTGACACAGCACAACTTATGCATGTGGAACCCGACTGAATACACAGTGACAGGTCTGGGCTGCACAGTCTCCCATATGTGTGGAGTTGACTCACTGCTTACTGGAGCGTTTGACAACAACTCCTGGAAGTACAGAAATACTTCCTTGTAGGACGAGCAGGATCCTTTAGCGGAAGCAGCGGTCATTGTTGTGTAGAGAGACAAAAGGATGTAAACACATCTCAACAGAAACACCTGAGCCCTGACATCCTGTGTACCTCCCATCACTTCTGAAAAATACGCTGCATGTCCACTTGCCTATTTGACGGATGCTTCCATTTACAGCAAATCATCCAGAATAACTCAACTCCCTTTGTTATAGTGTATTTTAATGAATGTGAGCTCCAGAGGTGTAATCTCGGCAGCACCGCCCTCTATTTAATTAGACCGTCGCCATAGACCATTCAGATCCACCCAGGGAAATGTTATGCATTGAAACAAGGTCAGGCGGAATTTACATAACTGTAGGCCAGGCTATTAAGTTTTAAAATTAGGACATTTAAAATAATTGTGGTTGCGTTTCATGTTCAGTTAGGCTTCAAACAGTTGGACAAGGTAAAAAGACACGACACAAGCACTGAGACTAAAATTATTGACAATAGATTAAAAGTAAAGTTAAGTTAAAGTACCAATGATTGTCACACATACACTAGGTGTGGTGAAATGTGTCCTCTGCATTTGACCCATCCCCTTGTTCCACCCCCTGGGAGGTGAGGGGAGCAGTGAGCAGCAACTGTGGCCGTGCCTGGGAATCCTTTTTGGTGATTTAACCCCCAATTCCAACGCTTGATGCTGAGTGCCAAGCAGGGAGGTAATGGGTCCCATTTGTTATAGTCTTTGGTATGACTCGGCCGGGTTTGAACTCACAACCTACCGATCTCAGGGCGAAAAAGATAACTAAAATATTAATTTTGAAACAGTATTAGTAATCCATTCCAAAAGGTCAGACCAAGACCGGATCATACACAAACTGAATACATTTTTCCCATAAGAAATAAAGTAAATCCAATTAATCCATTGGACGTCCAAAATATAAACACCAAATGCAGTTTGTAGGGAATCATTACAGTTTTGCATGCAGAACGCAATGAAATACATATAAATGAACAGTTAACACCACTTTGACCTTTTATTGAAGAGATCAGCAGAGATGGAGAGCTCCGTGGACACAAAGTGTGTTCTTTTCCACAAGTTCTGTTTTTAATTTAATCGTGAAATCGAGTGGTGTTGAACTTTTTTCAGGCACGTGATAAAAACAAGCACAGAGTCACCAAGCGTGGGATTCTTTGGTCCCTCGATTACACAGATTGATTCGAACAAATTTGTTATGGGCAATATTTGGCTGTGTGATAACTGCGATGGTATACAAAAACCAGGGCTGAATCTGGGCAAGTTTTAGTTGAAAACAAAATCATACCAAAAGCAGAGTGTACAAAAACATCCCCTTAAATGAGGTGTGTTCAAAGTGCACCCTGGGGGCCATTAGTGACCCACAACTCATTTTTTATTTGTCCTCGGCATATTGTACGGATAACATCTTGTAGTTCACACGAGGGTTGCAACAGTACAGGTAACGTACAATACGGTCCGTACCTCAGTGTTTGGGCCACGATCTTCAGTTCTGTTTTGGTGCGTTTTTTTGGGTGTAAAGAGAACACTCAAAAATGTTTCCTCTCAAAATGATTTTGTTATTTAGCTTTGAATAAAAAAAAATGCATTTTGCAGTAAACAAAGGGGTGTACTGAATACAATAAAACCTTCCAAGTTACTAAGCAACACTTTCTAATACTTTGATTACTTGTATACATCAGTGCTTCTCACCAGTATTGACCCAGAGAGTTAAGTTTTTTTAATTAAAATACTGTAGCTTGTATTAAATGAAAATACAAAGTGCAGTTTGAAATTGAGGTTGTGTAAACAAACACAAATAAACAACACAAAAAGAAGTTTAATGATAATATCAAGGTAAGTAAAAATTATCTAAACAAAAACTCTCTTTTTTAGTACATGTTTGTTGAACCAGAGCAAACGTAAACAAAAAATGTGATTCAAATATATTTACCGTATTTTCTGGACTGTAGAGCGCACCGATATATAAGCTGCACCCACTAAATTTTAAAATAAAAAACATTTTCTATATATTAGCCGCACCTGGCTATAAGCCGCAGTTACTAATGTTGTGAAATGAGTTATTTACACAAAGATTTTGTAAAGGTTTATTTACATTAGTCCTGATACCAGTATTTTGGTTCTGGAACCGGTACCAAAATATATTTGGATACTTTTCAAAATAAAGGGGACCACTCCTTGTCTGTACTTTAAGACAAATAAAATTATGAGTTAAATACCGTATTTTCCGCACTATAAGGCGCACCGGATTATTAGCCGCACCTTCTATGAATTACATATTTCATAATTTTGTCCACCAATAAGCCGCCCCGGACTAAAAGCCGCGCCTACGCTGCGCTAAAGTGAATGTCAAAAAAACGCTGCGCTAAAGTGAATGTCAAAAAAACAGTCAGATAGTTCAGTCAAACTTTAATAATATATTGAAAACCAGCGTTCTAACAACTCTGTCCCAAAATGTACGCAAATGTGCAATCACAAACATAGTAAAATTCAAAATGGTGTAGAGCAATAAATAGCAACATAATGTTGCTCGAACGTTAATGTCACAACACACAAAATAAACATAGCGCTCACCTTCTGAAGTTATTCTTCATTCGTAAATCCTTCGAATTCTTCGTCTTCGGTGTCCGAATTGAAAAGTTGCGCAAGCGTGGTATCCAAAATGGCCGGTTCCGTCTCGTAGAAGTCATCGGGAGTCAGTGTCGCTGTTGTTCTGTGAATCCTGCCTTCCGGAAAGCTCGGACCACAGTTGTGACCGAAATATCTGCCCAAGCATTTACGATCCACTGGCAAATGTTGGCGTATGTCGTCCGAGGCTGTCTGCCCGTCTTAGTGAAGGTGTGTTCGCCTTCGGAGCTGTGTGAAAAAAGCCACCCGGCCTCTTCGCGTAAACTTCCCTTAACCACTCGCTCATCTTTTCTTCATCCATCCATCCCTTCGAGTTAGCTTTTATGATGACGCCGGCTGGAAAGGTCTCTTTTGGCAAGGTCTTCCTTTTGAATATCACCATGAGTGGAAGTTAGCATGGCAAGCTAGAACCACAGTGAAGGATGACTTCTCATTCCCTGTGGAGCGAATATTCACCGTACGTGCTCCCGTTCCACAGTGCGGTTCAGTTGCTGTGAAATACGGTAGTAATCCGTGTGCGGATGGAGAGATTGCGTCTTTTTATGAACCGGATCGTTTAGTAGGAGCCATTTTGTGGTCTTTACAGATGTAAACAGGAAATGAAACGTACGGTGATATCCGCGCGTTTTTTCTTCTTCTTCCGGGGGCGGGTGAAGCGCTTCCTGTTCTATGGGGGCGGGTGCTTTCCTTGGCGGTTGCTTGCGTAGAAGAAGAAGCGCTTCCTGTTCTACCGGGAAAAAAGATGGCGGCTGTTTACCGAAGTTGCGAGATCGAAACTTTATGAAAATTAATCGTAATAAAGCGCACCGGGTTATAAGGCGCACTGTTAGCTTTTGAGAAAATTTGTGGTTTTTAGGTGCGCCTTATAGTGCGGAAAATACGGTACTAAAATCAATACTATAACTGTAAGTACACAGGACATGTAGCAGGTAAAACACATGGTTAAAGATAAAACACAAATTCTACTAATTTGTTAGAAAATTCAGGCCTTTCTTTTGCATTAGTTTATGGTACGTGGACGGTTTGGAATATTGTACACGTTCAGAAAGAGAAACACACATCACAAGGGTTTACACGTAGGGATTTTGGCGCTGTTCTGACGCCATAGAGAAAGACAATCACACGCGCATCGTCTTTTTGGGCAGAGAGTAGGGCTATTACGATTATTTTGAATGATATTGAAATCACGAACAATAACACTATTATTTATTCATTTGAAACCATGAGTATTTATTGAGCCACCAAAACTCAACTTTAAATATATGATTTAAAAGAACATCCATCCATCCATAATCGTAATAGTGACAACAATCAATTAAAAATAACAATAGCAATAAAACAATACAGTTCTGGTCTTCTGTTAAAATTGTTTTAAATTTTGTTTTTTTACCTTATACACTTATATTAGCACCAGAAAGTGTGTGCTTTTTGTGTCATGAATAACATTTTAAGTACCAGTAAAGTGGAAAAACAAGTTGACTTTATAAGCTTAATTGTATTTCATTGTGTCAATTAAACCATATCCAATTGAATTTACCATACACAAAGTATATGAAAATACCGTCTAAACATCACAAAATGCCACAAATTTAGTCAGCCATTTTGAATATTTGAATAATTTACGTAGTTTGTCGTCACTGAAGTAACACTTGTTCAGTCTGACTATCGTATCAGATCAGTCCTACTGGAAATACGCAAAAATTAAAGAGCAATGTGATTATTGATTAACTATACTAGCGTTGTGTCAAGTAGTAAGCATGGTGAAATCCCGAACTTCTGGTGGAAGTGATCTTGTTTCCACTCAAAAACACATTCTTCCATTTCATCATTACTAGCTCTGGAATTTGCATGCATGCTGTGTGGCCTATTAATCCTTTTTTTTTTTAATATTGTATTATTATGATCGTGAAAAGCCAGAAACAAAATCATCCATCCATCCATCCATTTTCTACCACTTATTCCCTTTGGGGTCGCGGGGGGCGCTGGAGCCTATCTCAGCTACAATCAAATGCGATTAATTATCCAGCCCTAACAGAGAGGCCACACAAGCGTAAAATTAATCCCTCCCTTCAAAATGAGTCTGTACACACACAGAGAGTGTGTCTTCTATGCATACTTGCCAACCCTCCCGGATTTTCCGGGAGACTCCCGAAATTCAGCGCCTCTCCCGAAAACCTCCCGGGACAAATTTTCTCCCAAAATTCAGGCGGAGCTGGAGGCCACGCCCCCTCCAACTCCATGCGGACCTGAGTCCGCTTTCCCACAATATAAAGAACGTCTACAGTAAAGCAGTCCGTCTGCCGTAAACAGCAATGTTGTGACACTCTTAAACAGGACAATACTGCCATCTAGTGCATTTGATGAAAGCACTTTTGTGCGTGCCACATAGCAATGTATAATCAGAGAGGGTGTTCAGCATGGTTAGAAAGATAGTGACAGAGAATAGAACAAGGATGGACAATTCAACCCTTAACTCAACAATGAGTAGATGAGTGTTATGTGTGTGTATATGTGTAAATAAATGAACACTAAAATTCAAGTATTTCTCTTATATATATATATATATATATATATATATATATATATATATATATATAGCTAGAATTCACTGAAAGTCAATTATTTCCTATATATATATATATATATATATATATATATATATGTATATGTATATGAATATAAATATGAAATACTTGACTTGGTGAATTCTAGCTGTAAATATACCGTATTTTCCGCACTATAAGGCGCACCGGATTATTAGCCGCACCTTCTATGAATTACATATTTCATAATTTTGTCCACCAATAAGCCGCCCCGGACTATAAGCCGCGCCTACGCTGCGCTAAAGTGAATGTCAAAAAAACGCTGCGCTAAAGTGAATGTCAAAAAAACAGTCAGATAGTTCAGTCAAACTTTAATAATATATTGAAAACCAGCGTTCTAACAACTCTGTCCCAAAATGTACGCAAATGTGCAATCACAAACATAGTAAAATTCAAAATGGTGTAGAGCAATAAATAGCAACATAATGTTGCTCGAACGTTAATGTCACAACACACAAAATAAACATAGCGCTCACCTTCTGAAGTTATTCTTCATTCGTAAATCCTTCGAATTCTTCGTCTTCGGTGTCCGAATTGAAAAGTTGCGCAAGCGTGGGATCCAAAAATGGCCGGCTCCGCCTCGTCGAAGTCATCGGATTCAGTGTCGCTGTTGTTGTGCAGCAGTTCTGTGAATCCTGCCTTCCGGAAAGCTCGGACCACAGTTGTGACCGAAATATCTGCCCAGGCATTTACGATCCACTGGCAGATGTTGGCGTATGTCGACCGGCGCTATCTGCCCGTCTTAGTGAAGGTGTGTTCGCCTTCGGAGCTGTGTGAAAAAAGCCACCCGGCCTCTTCGCGTAAACTTCCCTTAACCACTCGCTCATCTTTTCTTCATCCATCCATCCCTTCGAGTTAGCTTTTATGATGACGCCGGCTGGAAAGGTCTCTTTTGGCAAGGTCTTCCTTTTGAATATCACCATGGGAGGAAGTTAGCATGGCAAGCTAGAACCACAGTGAAGGATGACTTCTCATTCCCTGTGGTGCGAATATTCACCGTACGTGCTCCCGTTCCACAGTGCAGTTCACAGGAATATCAGTTGCTGTGAAATACGGTAGTAATCCGTGTGCGGATGGAGAGATTGCGTCTTTTTATGAACCGGATCCTTGTCGCGTAGTAGGAGCCATTTTGTGGTCTTTACAGATGTAAACAGGAAATGAAACGTACGGTGATATCCGCGCGTTTTTTCTTCTTCTTCCGGGGGCGGGTGAAGCGCTTCCTGTTCTATGGGGGCGGGTGAAGCGCTTCCTGTTCTATGGGGGCGGGTGCTTTCCTTGGCGGTTGCTTGCGTAGAAGAAGAAGCGCTTCCTGTTCTACCGGGAAAAAAGATGGCGGCTGTTTACCGAAGTTGCGAGACCGAAACTTTATGAAAATGAATCGTAATAAAGCGCACCGGGTTATAAGGCGCACTGTCAGCTTTTGAGAAAAATTGTGGTTTTTAGGTGCGCCTTATAGTGCGGAAAATACGGTACTCCTCCCCTCTTAACCACGCCCCCAACCACGCCCCCACCCCAACCACGCCCCCCGCACCCACCCCCACCCCCCACCTCACGAAATTGGAGGTCTCAAGGTTGGCAAGTATGCTTCTATGCGTGAGAATCGTTGTACTGTTTGAAGCCATAGAAAAGGCACAGCAATGATTGGACGTCGCAAAGTCAGGGGAACCTGACTTTGCGAGTGTGCCTGTCCATTGTTGCGCACACCCATTTACACACAAGAACACGGTCCGTAAGGTTGGATTGTCCCGTGCAGCGCTGCTGCATTCTTAGTATAAACTGTACAGTGTTTGAACACAACCCTGACCTGGATCTATAATTTAAGAATGGAAAAGTTTAAGCAAATTATTTTTTGGAAAAATCTGCGCATTTAATAAATGATGTTTCAGAAAATTAGAGGCTCGTTAAATCCTATTAATCCTTTAGTCCTGCTGCTTAATAGCTAATATTAAGCTTTGGCGTGAACGTGTCAAGTGATTAACACCTATCATGTCTGGCTCCTGTCGTCCTGGAGGGGGAATGTTTACCAGGCCAGCCCGTTCACAAAGCAGCGGTATTAACGTCATCAGCGGCCCCACCGGGGCTTTGTAGCTGTTGACTCGTCGCTCCAAATCCCAGCATGCTGCACGCTTTGTAAATGCCTGTCTTTTTTAGTGCGAGCTGCTGCTTGTTGTCATATTCAATTGCTTGTCTTTTTGTAAGAGAGAACTGTGCTGCGCGATCATTTGTGAACCCTTCTGCTGTCGTAGCAGCTACGCCAAATGACACTGTACACGCTTTGGCACACGTTTGTCAACATAAGTGCCTGTCAGATGGCCGTGCACAGTGGAGCAGCCTGAAAGCGGGCTGTCTTCCTTGCTTTTTTACCTCACTGGCCTCAATGTGCCCTTTTTAGGGCATGTCCCTAAAAGGACGTTTTTTGTTTCGTTTTTGTTTTGGGTTAAAAACATAATTGCGTCCCCACTGTGTCCTATCAATAGTGAATCACATACTGGCAGATAAAGTCGTGGTCAAAAGTTTACATACACTTGTAAAGAACATAATGTCATGGCTGTCTTGAGTTTCCAATAATTTATACAACTCTTATTTTTTTGTGATTGGAGCACATACTTGTACATATTGTGGCTAAACAGCTCAATTTTTGTTTCATCTGACCACAGAACTTTCCTCCAGAAGGTCTTATCTATGTCCATGTGATGTCAGATGAAACAAAAATTGAGCTGTTTGGCCACAATACGCAACAATATGTTTGGAGGAGAAAAGGTGAGGCCTTTAATCCCTGGAACACCAGACCTACCGTCAAGCATAGTGGTGGTAGTATACAAGCATAGTGGTGGTAGTATAATGCTCTGGGCCTGTTTTGCTGCCAATGGAACTGGTGCTTTACAGAGAGTAAATGGAACAATGAAAAAGGAGGATTATTTATTTATTTATCATTATTTACCTCCAAATTTTTCAGGACAATCTAAAATCATCAGCCCAGAGGTTGGGTCTTGGGCGCAGTTGGGTGTTCCAACAGGACAATGACCCCAAACACACGTCAAAAGTGGTAAAGAAATGGCTAAGTCAGGCTAGAATTAAGGTTTTAGAATGGCCTTCCCAAAGTCCTGACTTAAACGTGTGGACAATGCTGAAGAAACAAGTCCATGTCAGAAAACCAACACATTTAGTTGGTCAAAAATTCAACCAGAAGCTTGGCTACCAAAAGCGCCTTATTGCAGTGAAACTTGCCAAGGGACATGTAACCAAATATTAACATTGCTTAGTGTATGTATACTTTTGACCCAGCAGATTTGGTCACATATTCAGTAGACCCATAATAATTTCATAAAAGAACCAAAATTCATGAATGTTTTTTGTGACCAACAAGTATGTGCTCCAATCACCCTATCACAAAAAAATAAGAGTTGTAGAAATGATTGGAAACTCAAGACAGCCATGACATTACGTTCTTTACAAGTGTAGGTAAACTTTTGACCATGACTGTATGTTTCCTGGGTGAGAATGATGTAATACAGTGCCTCACCATAAGTGGCGCTGTAAGCAAACAAATCCAGCGGTACCACCAAAACT
This sequence comes from Nerophis lumbriciformis, assembly GCF_033978685.3. Lineage (NCBI taxonomy): Eukaryota > Metazoa > Chordata > Actinopteri > Syngnathiformes > Syngnathidae > Nerophis > Nerophis lumbriciformis. The sequence goes on along the minus strand of NC_084550.2, from coordinate 38,399,853 downwards.
ATAGAAGAAGAAACTGCACATTCGCATAAAGTTCTATTCTCCGGTCACACGTCACAACAAAAAATAATGATGGCAGATGCGCGCTGTCACTACACAATCGGTACCGGAAGGCAATTTTTATGACAGAGCTTTTGCTACGTCATGTTCTGTCATATTTGAATGTTTTATTAATGTTTTGTATAAAAAATAGTTTACCCAGGAGTAAAAGGGAACAAAAAAATAAAAATTCACAAGGGGTAGATTAAAATAAAATTGGGTTAATTATCGCCACATTTTCAACCATTTTTACCTTTCTGCAATTGCAATGAATGACGCATGGGGGCGCCACTGACTCCCATGGCGTAATTTCTTTTTTAAAATGTTGATTTATTTTTTTAAAACATGACACTAATGTAACTTAAATCTATATCTGTGGTCTAACAAAAACTACACTTTTTGTGAATCGATGTATTTAATTTTTATAAATTTTTATTATTTATATATATATATTTAATATTTGTTTACTCCACACACGCACACAAATAACCATCATCTTGTTCTCATCCCACACAAAAGTTACAATATTAAACGTCACTAGTACATAAAAATACAGTATATAATGATAAACATGGGTTTTAGCAGTAGTGTACAGTAGTAAAGGAGACAAACAAGCACTCATTCTTCTAGTGTGCCGTGAGATACAGTCTGGTGTGCCGTGGGAGATTATCTAATTTCACCTATTTGGGTCAAAAATGTTTTTTGCAAACCAGTAATTATAATCCGCAAATAATGTGCCATTGTTGAGTGTCTGTATTGTCTGGAGATCGGCAGACTTACCACGTTATACTCTTCCATATCAGTAGGTGGCAGCCGGTAGCTAATTGCTTTGTAGATGTCGGAAACAACGGGAGGCATCGTGCAGGTAAAAAGGTGTCTAATGCTTAAACCAAAAATAAACAAAAGGTGAGTGTCCCTAAGAAAAGGCATTGAAGCTTAGGGAAGGCTATGCAGAACGAAACTAAAACTGAACTGGCTACAAAGTAAACAAAAACACAATGCTGGACGACAGCAAAGACTTACTGGGGAGCAAAGACAGCGTCCACAAAGTACATCCGAACATGACATGACAAACAACAATGTCCCCACAAAGAAGGATAAAAACAACGAAAATATTATTGATTGCTAAAATAAAGCAGGTGTGGGGAATATCGGTCAAGGAAGACATGGAACTGCAACAGGAAAATACCAAATAAAGAGAAAAAGCCACCAAAATAGGAGCGCAAGACAAGAACTAAAACACTACACACAAGAAAACTTTAAAAAAACTCCAAATAAGTAACGGCGTGATGTGACAGGTGGTGACAGTACACCTACTTTGAGACAAGAGCTACAGTATATTGATGCATACTTGGTTATGGTTTAAAGTCATATCCAACAATTGCGACAACGACTTTTTATTGTCAATATCGGCTGCTGAGTTACATTTTTTTAATGATTTTTGCTGGTGGTGTGCCTCTGCATTTTTTCAATGAAAAAAGTGTGCCTTGGCTCAAAAAAGGTTGAAAAACACTGGTCTAGATCAGTGGTTCTCAAATGGGGGTACACGTACCCCTGGGGGTACTTGAAGGTATGCCAAGGGGTACGTGAGATTTTTAAAGAATATTCTAAAAATAGCAACAATTCAAAAATCTTTTATAAATATATTTATTGAATAATACTTCAACAAAATATGAATGTAAGTTCATAAACTGAACATCAAATCAAGTAAGCTATTCCATTCATTACCATAAACCCAGAGTTTCCTCCATGCCATGATGGTTTGACCCTCACTAAAATGTCTGTCAAAAAGAACTGTGAAAAGAAATGCAACAATGCAATATTCACTGTTGACAGCTAGATTTTTTGTGGACATGTTCCATAAATATTGATGTTAAAGATTTCTTTTTTTGTGAAGAAATGTTTAGAATTAAGTTCATGAATCCAGATGGATCTCTATTACAATCCCCAAAGAGGTCACTTTAAGTTGATGATTACTTCTATGTGTAGAAATTTTTATTTATAATTGAATCACTTGTTTATTTTTCAACAAGTGTTTAGTTGTTTTATATATTTTTTCCCAAATAGTTCAAGAAAGACCACTACAAATGAGCAATATTTTGCACTGTTATACAATTTAATAAATCAGAAACTGATGACATAGTGCTGTATTTTACTTCTTTATCTCTTTTTTTCAACTAAAAATGCTTTGCTCTGATTAGGGGGTACGGTACTTGAATTAAAAAAATGTTCACAGGGGGTACATCACTGAAAAAAGGCTGAGAACCACTGGTCTAGATGATAAGGTTTTGTTTCCATACTGCTAAAAGTAGTAACTACTGTACATCACAATCACAGCTTTGTTGTTGACAGCTGTTGAGCGTGCCTTCTCGCTGTTGGGGGGGCGGGGGTGACGTCATCATTCTCGCATGAAACGACAATGCCAGAGTTTTCAGACCTTCCCACTCTGGCACCAGTATTCAAAAAGTTTCGTTTCAGACCACTAAAAACTCTGTTTGCATGGGGATAAAAGTCTGAAACGGTACAAATCTTCACCGTTTATACCTAGAAACAGTTCAGTGGGGAAAGGCCCTTAGAAATGGCTGCAACAGCCTTTGTCCTCAACCTTGCTCAGGTGACCACTTAAAAGCAGGTGGAAAGAGTTAAGTGTTTTCCAAAGGTGTGGCAATGATTGGATATATTAATGAATAAATGCTATTGTATGGTTCAGCAGTCACTCTGTGCAAACAAATGCAAATAGTGCCTTAGGGAACAATCTATTTAGTTAGTAGGTGTGTCATGTTTTTAAAGATTTAAAGAGAAAAGACACCAGAGCCCAAAGTATTATTTTACTTTTCTGTTCCTAATCAAATACACAATCTATAACAAAAGAAACATGAGCTTGTCAGCAAATACAAGTGGTGTGACTTATTAGTACACTACTGGCTGCATAATACCCCATACCATGGTACTAAAGTTTATAATGTCTGATGTCAGCATTTTTGCTCACTTTATTTACTGTACTTTTCACCATTATGTGATGCATTTTATTTTAGTATTTGCAACAACTTTTGTTTTTTTTACTTCAAAATTAAGGTTTCACACCAATATTTGCTCTTTGGTGCCAAGTAGTGAAATACAAATATAACTCAATTTTTAGTTAATATACAGTTAAATGATATACGATGACTTTATTTGACATTTTTAAAACACTTCCTTGTGGTCTAGATCAGAGGCTCTTAACCTTTTTGACCTCAGGGCCCAACTTTTCCACTACAGAGGGCCCGGGGTCCACTTACATATTAACACTGAATTTTTCCTACTCTTGATTTTAATTGTATTCAACAAGGATATCTAACCTACTTAGAGTTTAACAGGATACACGTTGTCGAATGATATGAAACCATTTGTAAATCACAAATATTATTCAGGCTTAGGTCAGGCTAAACACAAAAAACCCTGATCAAATATACTTCAAAAGAGGGGCTCATATAAACTGATGAAAAATAAATTGACATACAATAACGCAGTGCTACAATAACCTAGGTTAATAATAAATGATAAGAATATATGTTTCTTTAAAAAAGTAAATATTTAAGCGCGAATAAAAATAAACCTTTACCACTATAGTCATAATTTTTACGCACAAAGGGGACCTATTATGCAAAACCAATGTTTCTTACCTATTGGTACCTGTTTTTGTTTATTTGGAGTCTGCATAAGTATGAACATTTTAAATCAAAACGTGGAGGCATGGCAGATATGTAAAATAATCTTGCCTTCCTTCATACTGCCGTTCGGCATTTGCACAATTGATGTGATTCCCATTGGTGACATCGGCGGATATCTCCATATTCAGTATGGTAGCAGTTTGCCGAAGAGCTTTGCGCGAGTCCTCTGTTGTAGTTCAACGGTGTAGTCAATAAGTTCCTTCCATTTCTTTATCTTCGGGTTGTGGGGCAGACTGGCTCGTACATGCGCATGCATCCTACGCTGCTGCCATTCCTAATGCAAATTAGCGTATAGTTCTAACTTATCTGTCTGTAGACTTGCTACAGAAGCGCTAAATACTACAACAAAGATGGTTGGGAAGAAGACTCAGTCGAAGTGGGGCTACGCAAATAAGAACAGAATCCTGAAGCGACTGTCAGAAAGTGGCATGAAGATGGTCTGTAAAACATAATCTATGCAACATTTTGACCAAAGAACCACCATTACATGTTATGTAGACCGCAAGAAAGTGTTTTACATGTAAAAAAAAAAAAAAAAAAAGTCATAATATGAAACTTCTCTATGACTTTGGATTGAGACTTCTTCTCTTTGTTTAATATTGTTTTTACTGACACACGTGGAGGAAACGCGTATTACAACTGACCACAGTGGACCATACTGACCAAAGCTGAGAAAAAATATGTCGAGGCATTCCTAGATTGTAAATGAAACTACACACCACCCTCTCCAAAAGTATCGTAACTTATCTTTTGAAAATATACCCTGTTTAAATATATACAGGTGAAACAATTGACAAAGATTAGTGTGAATGTAATGTATGGCATAGGCTCATGGCATGCATTTCAAGATATTCCAAGCCTTCATTTGATATAATTTTGATGTGTTTGAGGTGTGACGTGATCTTAAAACTTTGAATTAAGAATTTCAGGAATTTTAATTTTTTTTTAACTGTAAGCCATGATCATCAAAATTATAGCAAATAAAGGCTATTCACATATTAGCTTTAAAGTTGAATTACTGACAAAAACACACTTTTGCACGTTATTCTAATTCTTAGTTTCACCTGTATCTTGAAGTCGTCACCGCTTTTTTCCCCCTAACATAGATGTATAGATTCACCCGGTCACAATAGGTACTAGGGTTGTACAGTATACCAGTACCAGTATTAGTATAGTGCCGCGATACTAAAGAATCATAATCATAATCGCCCCCGTCGTCGTCACTTCGTGTCATTGCTGGTTTACGAGCAGACGAGCATGTTCCGCAGTGCACACACACGGAGTACTTACAAGCAGACAGTGTGTAGACAGAAAAGGGAGAACGGACACATTTTGGCTTAAAAAGTAAAGATAAAGGTGAAGTTATAACACTGAAACGCCCTCAGGAAGAGGTGCTTTAAGACATGGCTAAAGTCCATCCCCAGTCGGCAGTGTTTTAGCTCTACTTCTAAATCACTAATCCCGGCCTCCATGGTGACAAATAAAGTAAGTTTCTTACAAGTATCATTATCACTGGAAGATGAGGAATAGCTAAACATGCTTCACTACACACCGTAGCTCACCGGCGTCAAAATGTAAACAAACTCCATTGGTGGATCTACATCTAACATCCACTCTAATTATACCAAGTACAGTAGCGTATCTAGTCGATACTACTATGATTACGTCAATTTTTTTGGCATCACAACATCTTTAGTTGTTTTTTTAAATTTATATTATGTTTATAAACTCAGTAAATATGTCCCTGGACACATGAGCACTTTGAATATGACCAATGTATGATCCTGTAACTACTTGGTATCGGATCGATACCCAAATTTGTGGTATCATCCAAAACTAATGTAAAGTATCAAACAGCAGAAGAATAAGTGATTATTACATTTTAACAGAAATGTAGATGGAATATGTTAAAACAGAAAGTAAGCAAATATTAACAGTAAATGAACAAGTAGATTAATATTTCCATTTTCTACCACTTGTCCTTAATAATGTTGACAAAATAATAAAATGATAAATGACACAATATGTTACTGCATACATCAGCAGACTAATTAGGAGTCTTTGTTTGTTTACTTACTACTAAAAGACAAGTTGTCTTCTATGTTCACTATTTTATTTAAGGACAAACTTGCAATAAGAAACATATGTTTAATGTACCGTAAGATTTTTGGTTAAAGGGGAACATTATCACAATTTCAGAAGGCTTAAAACCATTAAAAATCAGTTCCCAGTGGTTTATTTTATTTTTCGAAGTTTTTTTCAAAATTTTACCCATCACGCAATATCCCTAAAAAAAGCTTCAAAGTGCCTGATTTTAACCATCGTTATAAACACCCGTCCATTTTCCTGTGACGTCACACAGTGATGCCAATACAAACAAACATGGCGCATAGAACAGCAAGGTATAGCGACATTAGCTCGGATTCAGACTCGGATTTCAGCGGCTTAAGCGATTCAACAGATTACGCATGTATTGAAACGGATGGTTGGAGTGTGGAGGCAGGTAGCGAAAACGAAATTGAAGAAGAAACTGAAGCTATTGAGCCATATCGGTTTAAACCGTATGCAAGCGAAACCGACGAAAACGACACGACAGCCAGCGACACGGGAGAAAGCGAGGACGAATTTGGCGATCGCCTTCTAACCAACGATTGGTATGTGTTTGTTTGGCATTAAAGGAAACTAACAACTATGAACTAGGTTTACAGCATATGAAATACATTTGGCAACAACATGCACTTTGAGAGTGCAGACAGCCCAGTTTTCATCAATTAATATATTCTGTAGACATACCCTCATCCGCTCTCTTTTCCTGAAAGCTGATCTGTCCAGTCCAGTTGGAAATGCATCTGCTTTGAGTGTCGCAGGATATCCACACATTCTTGCCATCTCTGTCGTAACATAGCTTTCGTCGGTAAAGTGTTCGGAACAAACGTCCAATTTCTTGCCATTTTCGCATCTTTGGGCCACTGGTGCAACTTGAATCCGTCCCTGTTCGTGTTGTTACACCCTCCGACAACACACCGACGAGGCATGATGTCTCCAAGGTACGGAAAACAGTCGAAAAAACGGAAAATAACAGAGCTGATTTGACTCTGTGTTTGTAATGTGTTTGAGAAAATGGCGGATTGCTTCCCGATGTGACGTCACGTTGTGACGTCATCGCTCCGAGAGCGAATAATAGAAAGGCGATTAATTCGCCAAAATTCACCCATTTAGAGTTCGGAAATCGGTTAAAAAAATATATGGTCTTTTTTCTGCAACATCAAGGTATATATTGACGCTTACATAGGTCTGGTGATAATGTTCCCCTTTAAAATAAAGCCAATAATGCAATTTTTTGTGGTTCCCTTTATTTCGAAAAGTATCCAAATAATTTTGGTAGCGGTACCAAAATATTGGTATCGGTAACACTAATAGGTACACGTATACACTCTCAGATCGAGCAGATCACGATATTACCTGAAAGTAATACTATTTTTTGTGTTTCCTCATAGCTTTAAGCAGAGGGGGAGTTTATCCAGCCACCTCTGGCTGAGAGCTTGACTTAATGTCTAATTAATTGCTTCCACCTCGCTCCAACTTCACGACGTAGCCAGACTGCAAAACCCCGCAAACGGAGGCATCCAAAACAGCGTGCTCACTCACACCAAAATGCATGAACCTTATGATTTAACATACTGGCATTGTTTAACACTAGTATCCAACATTGTAACAACCTTTATAAGTCAGTAAAGACAACATTCATTTTAAGTCCCATATAATGTAATCTTTCGATCAACTAAGTTGTACATAATAGACAGTAAATTATTCATCATATGTGCTTACATTGCTTTGGGCATGCATGTTTTTGTGTAAGTGATTGAATGGATTTCAAAGAAAAGTGGCATGCACATCTGTCTGGTGCATTTTTGCGCTCACTCATAACACTGTTTTGTCACTACATTTATGCATCCAGACCACAAAAAAAAGTGTCTCTCATATACAACATTTTCAGCAGATGCAAGTGTTTATTAAATTAACTTGCTGTCAGACATTCTGAATCTTATCCCTTTACTTCCCGCCCCAAGCTCAAAACACACAGCATGCAATTACTTATTTTCTGCGGCGTTATTATTGCCGTGACCTCTATTTTCTACACACACCCCACTTCCCAATACACACCCACCCCTTTCTGTGGAGCAGTGGATAATTTAATTACAATCTCTGACATGCTATAAGGAATTTATATTGTTTGTGTTGTTCAGATAACAAACACATTTAAATTATATTGCAAAATGTTGATTGAGCCCACCCCTAGTGTTAAAACAAAGAAACCGTAGACGGTTAGTTATGCTCTTCTTTCACTGCAAAGTACTTGTTTGGCTTGAGAGGAATCTTACATCTGTTGGTTGACGTCAACAACTGCTTGTGGTCATTGTATCTTATGAGGTTACGCTGCTTTAATTGACAACAAATAAACACAAATGCTGGCGTGAGCTTAACCTATTGTTGTCCCTTAAGTATGGATATTGTGGTATATACACCACACAGTCTGCGTTGCTGCATCGGTCCCTTTTCTTGCTGCCCTCAGTCTCCTCTTAGACACAATGTGTCTATTTACTCTGGAAAAATAAAAACAAAAAATATTTGTTTTCCTCCTTTGGTGTTGTTTGCATCTGCTTAGTCACGGCACTTTTCCACTACGATACCTACTTAGGTAGACATGGCTGTAGTGATCCTTTTAAATGTAACATAAACCTCTTTGATTCGGCTGATTAGTCAGTAGAACAATTAGAGATACACAGCTAGTATTGCCAAACATGGTAATTTTAGCATAGCCTGTAACTATGCCTTACAGCAGTGGTCCCCAACCTTTTTTCAGTGATGTACCCCCTGTGAACATTTGTTTAATTCAAGTACCCCCTAATCAGAGCAAAGCATTTTTGGTTGAAAAAAAGAGATACAGAAGTAAAATACAGCACTATGTCATCAGTTTCTGATTTATTAAATTGTATAACAGTGCAAAATATTGCTCATTTGTAGTGGTCTTTCTTGAACTATTTGGAAAAAAAGATATACAAATAACTAAAAACTTGTTGAAAAATAAACAAGTGATTCAATTATAAATAAAGATTTCTACACATAGAAGTAATCATCAACTTGAAGTGCCTTATTTGGGGATTGTAATAGAGATCCATCTGGATTCATGAACTTAATTCTAAACATTTCTTCACAAAAAAAGAAATCTTTAACATCAATATTTATGGAACATGTCCACAAAAAAGCTAGCTGTCAACACTGAATATTGCATTGTTGCATTTCTTTTCACAGTTCTTTTTGACAGACATTTTAGTGAGGGTCAAACCATCATGGCATGGGGGAAACTCTGGGTTTATGGTAATGAATGGAATAGACTACTTGATTTGATGTTCAGTTCGTGAACTTACATTCATATTTTGTTGAAGTATTATTCAATAAATATATTTATAAAGGATTTTTGAATTGATGCTATTTTTAGAATATTTAAAAAGAATCTCACGTACCCCTTGGCATACCTTCAAGTACCCCCATTTGAGAACCACTGCCTTACAGTATTCACTGTGCTGCAGCCCTAAAATAAGCTAAAATAGCTCCTTACCATAGACCAGGGCCGCTCATTCTCGTTAGGGCTGGGCGATATATCGATATACGTGATATATCGCGGGGTTGTCTCTCTGCGATATAGAAAAATACTATATCGTGATATCGAGTTTACGTTCTCACGCAGTTGCTTTTAGCTGCAGGCATTAAACTACAGGCTCTTCTCACTCTTTCCTGTCTCTCCTTCTCACAGACAGCAAGCGCACCTTCTTACACACATCACATACTGTCACGACATTCGTCACATACGTATACGCCCTCCCCGAGCAGAGAGGTAGCAGCATGGCTAACGTTAGCTGTGATGCTAGCGGTAATACGAGAGAAAGAAGGTGCAAATCTGGTAACAAATGAAGGAATAATTAATTCCCAAGAAAAACAGCAGGGGGTCAATCGTCTGGCGGTGGTTTGGCTTCAAGTGGGAATATGACGAACAGACAAACGTAATTTGTCAAGTGTGGGGAAAAAGCGTTGCTATAAAAAGTAGCATTACTGCTGTAACAAACAGTTCAGGGTGTCCCAAGTTACCGTAGTGTGTTAGTAAAGAGGAGTTTTGTCCCTCCAGAGTAGCCGTAGGGCTGTGACGTAGGGTGTGTGTGGTTGACATTAAAGAAGCGGTGGCTACTGAACCTGCTCTATTGTCTCCCGTTTATTATTTTATTAGATAAGTACACTGTATAGGCGAACCCAGGACACTCGGCTACACTGCTAATTTGTAGCATCATTTGAAGTCATCCGCTAGACAATGAAGAGTGCTTACGTCAACATCGTTCGGTGCCACACGTCCACACCATCAAAATGCCGAGGCAAACATTTCCAGACCAACACCGTATGAAAAAAAGAGTGATTTTTTTAGTTGTGATTTCCTTCTCTGCATGAAAGTTTAAAAGTAGCATATATTAATGCAGTATGAAGAAGAATGTTTTAATGTAGACACATAGAATCATCATACTGCTGTGATTATATGCATCAAGTGTTCATTCAAGGCTAAGGCAAAATATCGAGATATATATCGTGTATCGCGATATGGCCTTAAAATATCGCAATATCAAAAAAAGGCAATATCGCCCAGCCCTAATTCTCGTCACTTGTTAGTGTCTCGTCTCTTTAGTGTTAAGGATGCCAGCTAATGTTGAGCCTTTAGCCAATTAACTAGCGTTTTTGATTATGGGTCAGAGGGGTTGTGTGGTTGCTGGTTTGAACTTGTGTGCAACGCTGTACTGCACAGGAGGATCTGTGAGCATAAAAACAACGCCAAAATAATATTTTTTGTGGTCCCCTTTATTTTGAAAAGTATCGTAAAGTTTCTAAATACATTTTGATACCGGTACCAACATATTTTTACAACCCTACATGTAATATGGGCATTACAAAGCACACATTGGCAATGACATCTGCGCAGAGATGGAAAGTGTAACATAAGAAAAAGCTGAAGTGGCACTTTTAAAGTAAAATGACTTGACTGGCAACACTAAATTGGCCCGAGTGTGTGAATGTGAGTGTGAATGTTGTCTGTCTATCTGTGCTGGCCCTGCAATGAGGTGGCGACTTGTCCAGGGTGTACCCCGCCTTCCGCCTGAATGCAGCTGAGATAGGCTCCAGCACCAAAAGAGACAAGCGGTAGGAAATAGATGGATGGACTTCAGTTAAAAGGTACAAAGCGCTAATTATTTTGTTTCATTACTTCACATTCAAGCTAGCTTAACGATTAGCATGATTTCTCGTCTCCTCCTGCTATTTTGTTCTGTGTATACCCATGCCAGTTCTGTCTGTATAACTTTATTCAACATAATTAAATAATCGATATTTGGATGTTTTTCCATTGAGTCAGATTTGTATAATTCCCTATCATAATGTATATAAGAATCGATCCATTTTACCTGCTCCTCACAAACATAGAGAAGTTAACTCCAAATTTGCCTGTGGTGGAAGGCCAATAATAAATAGTAAATTAATATATGGAAAGACAGCTTGTTCTATTGTTGACCTTCCATCCATCCATCCATCCATTTTCTACCGCTTATTCCCTTCGGGGTCGCAGGGGGTGCTGGGGCCTATCTCAGCTACAATCGGGCGGAAGGCGGGGTACACCCTGGACAAGCCGCCACCTCATCGCAGGGCCAACACAGATAGACAGACAACATTCACACTCAACATTCACACATAGAGTTTAATGGCAAAAACTGTTTTTCAGCTCTGGCTTCTTCTTGGCCTGTACTGTTACACTCCCAGCTTGCATGCATACAAGATAAAATTGTAAACCCAGCCAACCGTGTGCCGTCATCCTCCTGTTGTAATGATACAATGCCAGTCATGGGAAGAAGGGTGGATGGTCTGTTACTTGGCACTTCCATTTTCACCATCATCCCCCATTTCCTAAAGAACCCCGTCATTCCACTCTCGACTCACTGATACAAATAGTCTACTATCAACCTTTTCTTAGTCAATCTTGCCTGTTTTTGCCATCAATCCTCCCCTCCCGCCATCAGCTTTCCTATCTGGCCGCCTCACCTTTCGCACGTAACCTCATCTCTTTCCCCACACTCCTTTCCACTCCGCTGCAGAATCTCATCAGGTGGCGGTGCCTATTCAACTCTAAAGACAGGCGGCTGATTAAGGCAGTGAAGCTTTAATTTAATGCAAACACGGGACGGTTGGCATGGCGCTCCAGTGAGAAAAGAACAACGGCTCGGGTGTATATATAGAAATATATGTTTGTGTGTGTGTCTGTACAGTGTATATACACATATATATATGTACAGTATATATGTATATATATGTATGTGTATATGTGTATGTATATGTATATATGTATGTATATACTGTATATATGTGTATATATATATGTAGGTACAGTATGTATATATGTATGTATATACTGTGTGTATGTATGTGTATATGTATATATATATATAAAAGTATGTATGTATGTATGTATGTATGCATATATATGTCCGTATATACATACATATCTATGTATGTATGTACAGTATGTATATATGTACAGTATATATGTATAACTGTGAAGTAGGGCTGGGCGATATGGCCTTTTATTATCTCGATATTTTTAGGCCATGTCACGATACACGATATAGAATAGAATAGAAAGTACTTTATTGATCCCTGGAGGAAATTCAGCACCACAGTTCGCTCACAATAGACAATAATAATAATAAATAATATAATATATATAATATATAATATATTAATAATATAAAAAATTCTACATATACTCTACATTTAAGTGCAGTGTATATATCTCGATATTTTGCCTTAGCCTTGAATGAACACTTGATGCATATAATCACAGCAGTATGATGATTCTGTGTGTCTACATTAAAACATTCTTGTTCATACTTCATTAATACATGCTCATTTTAAACTTTCATGCAGAGAGGGAAATCACAACTAAGTCAATTAACCAAAACTGTATTTATTAAACAGTTATTAAGCAAAGGCACAAACCTTCATGTCATTTCCAAAACAGAAAGTGCAAGATTGTCAGAGACATTTTAAAACAAGCTATTAGTGCACTTTTGTGCATGATGTCACTAAGATGACATATCAAAACAACACTAAATTAAAGTTCACTTTTTGTACAGAACGCCACTACAATAGTTTAAAACAAATAATGTGCACTTTTGTGCATGATGTCACACAAGATATTTCAATAACTGTCAAATAAAAATGAGCTGCATAATAGGAAATCAAATATTGTATGTCCTTCGCTATGCTGTAGGTTACTGCGCACGTTATCTCCTTCTGTTGACTATTTTTTTCATACGATGTTGATCTGGAAATGGAAGACGCCAGGCTCAATTGGGTCATTTTGTTGATGTGGCACCGATCGTAGATGTTGACATGCAGAGTTTCAAGCACTCTTCATTCTCTAGTGGGTGACTTTTCAATTGATGCTACAAATTAGTAGTGCTGCTACTTTTTGTAGCAACTCTTTTGCTGCATACTTGACATATTACGGTTGTCTGTTTAACATCTTCCCGCTTGAAGCCAAACCACCGCCATTGATTGATTGATTGAAACTTTTATTAGTAGATTGCACAGTGCAGTACATATTCCGTACAATTGACCACTAAATGGTAATACCCGAGTACGTTTTTCAAATTGTTTAAGTCGGGATCCACGTTAATCAATTCATGATAGACGATGGCCAGACGATGGACCCCGTGCTGTTTTTCTTGGAAATTAATTCTTCTTCATTTGTTACCAGATTCGCACCTTCTTTCTCTCTTATTACCACTCGCACCACTCCGCTAGCAGCACAGCTAACGTTACCCATGCCGCTACCGCTCTGCTCCGCGGGAGCGTATGACGTTGCAGGTGCGACAGTATGTGACGTATGTTTTATGTCTCTCTGAGAAGGAGAGACAAGAACGAGTGAGAAATGCCTGAAGTGTAATGACCCAGGCAAAATACAGCCTATCGCTTGAAACGATAAAAATAGAAATATGTATCGTCATATCGCCCAGCACTACTGTGAAGTGAAAACCATCTCTTGATGCTCATGGAGAGAATGCCAAGAGTGTGCAAAGCAGTAATCAGAGCAAAGGGTGGTTATTTTGAAGAAACTAGAATATAAAACATGTTTTCAGTTATTTCACCTTTTTTTTGTTAACTACATAACTCCACGTGTTCATTCATAGTTTTGATGTGACAATCTACAATAGTCATGAAAATAAAGAAAACTCATTGAACGAGAAGCTACACACACATATATATATATATATATATAATGTGTGTGTGTGTGTGTATGTATGCATGTATGTATATATATTAAGGGTGTAACTGTACACAAAAATTTCGGTTCGGTACGTACCTCGGTTTATAGGTCACGGTTCGGTTCATTTTTGGTACAGTAAGAAAACAACAAAATATAAAATTTTGGGTTATTTATTTACCAAATTTGCAAAATCTTCAACCAACAATATTTTTCTTAGTGGAATATTTGATGTGAAGTAATCGGAACCTTGGATAGGTCAATAATTCATAATAACATTGATTTTGATTCAATATTATGTTTTGAGCAATGACAGTTTGAAAGAAAAAAAAAACAGCTTTGTTTTATTAGTCAACATTGCAACTTTTTCTAAATTACATTTCAGCTTTAAGCTTTTTAATTTCACTTTTGTTATGTTTTTGTTTATTTTAATAGTATTTTTAGAATGTGTCGTGGGCCTTTAAAACATTAGCTGTGGGCCGCAAATGGCCTCCGGGGCACACTTTTGACACCCCTGCGAAAGATAATAAAAAATTAAATCTGATAAATCTATGGATAAAAAGCAGAGCCTGACGATGCATGCGCGTTTATTATAACTCTCTCGCTCTCTCTGTCTCTGCCCATCCCTCACGAATGCTGCTGCGCGCACAATTTGTTTTGTTTTTAACCCCTTCTTAACCCTGAACGAACGTTGAAAATACACGCAACCCTAACTCAAAATGCCGGACATTTGAGGCATTTAAGAAACTCCCCGCAAAAGAGGACATGTCCGGTGAAAAGAGGACGTATGGTCAGTCTATCGTAGCCCGTTAGCTGCTAGCATGCCGTGTGTTGTGCCTCGGTGTGCATCGTTTACACAACGTGCGTTACGCTACTTAATATGTCCGTGTGGAAACTCGTTCGGTACACCACCGAACCGAAACCCCCGTACCGAAACGGTTCAATACAAATACACGTACCGTTACACCCCTAATATATATATATATACAGGTAAAAGCCAGTAAATTAGAATATTTTGAAAAACTTGATTTATTTCAGTAATTGCATTCAAAAGGTGTAACTTGTACATTATATTTATTCATTGCACACAGACTGATGCATTCAAATGTTTATTTCATTTAATTTTGATGATTTGAAGTGGCAACAAATGAAAATCCAAAATTCCGTGTGTCACAAAATTAGAATATTACTTAAGGCTAATACAAAAAAGGGATTTTTAGAAATGTTGGCCAACTGAAAAGTATGAAAATGAAAAATATGAGCATGTACAATACTCAATACTTGGTTGGAGCTCCTTTTGCCTCAATTACTGCGTTAATGCGGCGTGGCATGGAGTCTATGAGTTTCTGGCACTGCTCAGGTGTTATGAGAGCCCAGGTTGCTCTGATAGTGGCCTTCAACTCTTCTGCGTTTTTGGGTCTGGCATTCTGCATCTTCCTTTTCACAATACCCCACAGATTTTCTATGGGGCTAAGGTCAGGGGAGTTGGCGGGCCAATTTAGAACAGAAATACCATGGTCCGTAAACCAGGCACGGGTAGATTTTGCGCTGTGTGCAGGCGCCAAGTCCTGTTGGAACTTGAAATCTCCATCTCCATAGAGCAGGTCAGCAGCAGGAAGCATGAAGTGCTCTAAAACTTGCTGGTAGACGGCTGCGTTGACCCTGGATCTCAGGAAACAGAGTGGACCGACACCAGCAGATGACATGGCACCCCAAACCATCACTGATGGTTTGGGTTGGTTTGGTTTGCATTTCCTTTGGAAATCGAGGTCCCAGAGTCTGGAGGAAGACAGGAGAGGCACAGGATCCACGTTGCCTGAAGTCTAGTGTAAAGTTTCCACCATCAGTGATGGTTTGGGGTGCCATGTCATCTGCTGGTGTCGGTCCACTCTGTTTCCTGAGATCCAGGGTCAACGCAGCCGTCTACCAGCAAGTTTTAGAGCACTTCATGCTTCCTGCTGCTGACCTGCTCTATGGAGATGGAGATTTCAAGTTCCAACAGGACTTGGCGCCTGCACACAGCGCAAAATCTACCCGTGCCTGGTTTACGGACCATGGTATTTCTGTTCTAAATTGGCCCGCCAACTCCCCTGACCTTAGCCCCATAGAAAATGTGTGGGGTATTGTGAAAAGGAAGATGCAGAATGCCAGACCCAAAAACGCAGAAGAGTTGAAGGCCACTATCAGAGCAACCTGGGCTCTCATAACACCTGAGCAGTGCCAGAAACTCATCGACTCCATGCCACGCCGCATTAACGCAGTAATTGAGGCAAAAGGAGCTCCAACCAAGTATTGAGTATTGTACATGCTCATATTTTTCATTTTCATACTTTTCAGTTGGCCAACATTTCTAAAAATCCCTTTTTTGTATTAGCCTTAAGTAATATTCTAATTTTGTGACACACGGAATTTTGGATTTTCATTTGTTGCCACTTCAAATCATCAAAATTAAATGAAATAAACATTTGAATGCATCAGTCTGTGTGCAATGAATAAATATAATGTACAAGTTACACCTTTTGAATGCAATTACTGAAATAAATCAAGTTTTTAAAAATATTCTAATTTACTGGCTTTTACCTGTGTGTGTGTGTGTGTGTGTGTGTGTGTGTGTGTGTGTGTGTGTGTGTGTGTGTGTGTGTGTGTGTGTGTGTGTGTGTGTGTGTGTGTGTGTGTGTGTGTGTGTGTGTGTGTGTGTGTGTGTGTGTGTGTGTGTGTGTGTGTGTGTGTATATACACACACACACACACACGCACAAATAAACCATTAGTCCAGATAGATGGGCAGCACGCATCCTCTCTGTATGTAGCTGTCGACTCTGCAAAAGGTGTGTTGTTATCACCTGTGTCCCTGTTGCTACACCTAAGGGGAGGGGAGGGGTGGTGAGAGTTCTATTTTTATCAGCATCACATTGCCAGTAAAAATGTGAGCGAGGAAGAGGAAAGCAGTCCCACCTTCCTGGTGATATATTACATGGAGGAGGTGTGCAGTTTGGCAGATATACGAAGCGAAGGAGGAAAAAAATACACCTCTCTTCCTGGAAAGACCGCCGCAGGAACCTGCCCTACATCTTTGACTTGTACAGTATAGTGTAGCTCTCTGCTGCACAGCTAATTGTGGACTCATATTTAGAGCAGTAATCAGGAGAATCGCAGCTTCCTGACCTGTCATAACATACCCTCCCACTCCTTCCCTCATTACCCACCCTGTTGACCTTTTCCATTCATCTGACTTACAGCCATACAATGGAGCGCTCGGCCATTTGATTCACTTAACAGGGATTAGGACTGTGCCTTGCCTTCCTCTTTTTACTCCTCAGGCTGAAATGATGGCACATGGGCTGCCATGTGAAGGGAGAACTTGTGTTTTTGCCTTCAATACGGCATTTACACTGGTGGTTATTTTGTTATACATTCAAGCGGAAGCCTTTTTTCCTTTATAGTGCCCAACTGCTCATTGCTTATCTTCTCCATTTCTTGCCACCCTGTGATTGGCCATCCCTGCTGTCACTTTATCTGCATGTAAACACCTGCTACTGTAAATTGTTACCATGTTTCAACTTGACATAGATTAGCATCAGAGGTAGTAAAGTACCGTATTTTCCGCACCATAAGGCGCCCTGGGTTATAAGCCGCGCCTTCAATGAACGGCATATTTCAAAACTTTGTCCACCTATAAGACGCCCCGTGTTATAAGCCGCATCTAACTGCGCTAAAGGAATGTCAAAAAAACAGTCAGGTCAGTCAAACTTTAATAATATATTAAAAACCAGCGTGATGTGGGCGCGCACGGAGTCGTATATCAACATGGACGGAGCTGCGTGAAAAAAGCCACCCGGCCTCTTCGCGTAAACTTACCTTAACCACTCGCTCATCTTTTCTTCATCCATCCCTTCGAGTTAGCTTTTATGACGCCGGCTGGAAAGGTCTCTTTTGGCAAGGTCTGCCTTTTGAATATCACCATGGGTGGAAGTTTCTGGCCATTAGCATGGCAAGCTAGAACCACAGTGAAGGATGACTTCTCATTCCCTGTGGTGCGAATATTCACCGTACGTGCTCCCGTTGTATCCACGGTGCGGTTCACAGGAATATCAAAAGTCAGTGGAACCTCGTCCATGTTGATAAAGTTCTCTGGCCGGATCTTTTTTTCAGCTATCTTGTTTTTACAATATGCACGGAAAGTAGCCAGCTTTTCTTGAAAGTCTTTAGGCAGTTGCTGTGAAATAGTAATCCGTGTGCGGATGGAGAGATTGCGTCTTTTCATGAACCGGATCCCTGTCGCTTAGTAGGAGCCATTTTGTGGTCTTTACAGATGTAAACACACAAAGGAAATGAAACGTAATATTCGCGCGCTTCTTCTTCTTTTACGCGGGCGGGTGGTTGCTTACAGTAGAAGAAGAAGCGCTTCCTGTTCTATGGGGGCGGGTGCTTACCTTGGCGGTTGCTTGCGTAGAAGAAGAAGCACTTCCTCTTCTACGGGGAAAAAAGATGGCGGCTGTTTACCGTAGTTGCGAGACCGAAACTTTATGAAAATGAATCTTAATATTAATCCATATATAAAGCGCACCGGGTTATAAGGCGCACTGTCAGCTTTTGAGAAAATGTGTGGTTTTTAGGTGCGCCTTATAGTGCGGAAAATCCGGAAATCTCTCAGGAAAATCGGGAGTTTTCTGCGAGAGGCACCGAAATCCGGAAATCTCCCGGGAAAATCGGGAGGGTCGGCAAGTGTGCAGCTGAGCCGCATCAGAGTGATCAAAGAGCCGCATGCGGCTCCGGAGCCGCGGGTTGCCGACCCCTGTCCTAGGGGATGGAACAAGGGGATGGGTCAAATGCAGAGGGTAATTTCACCACACCTAGTGTGTGTGTGACTATCAGTGGTACTTTAACTTTAACTTAACACAAGGATTGTTGATGGTAGGGAAAATCCCCCCAAAAAGTGCAGATCCCCTTCAACTGGCTTTGCTTGTCTCGAAGTGCTTTTATCAGAGATTTTAGATGCAAGATGGTATAATCTGATACTTTTTATGATATCGCTTCATTATCAGTATACTTAGTTGGGAGTGTGTGCTTGTGTGTGTAAAATGACTGGTTGACACAAATCCTGGTTTAATGTTTTCTCAGTGTTGTTCATGCATGTTGATGAAAGCATTAAAGTGCACTGGTGGCTGTATCTGTCTCCTTGACCCCACGCAAGCAGTGACTTGACTCTCTGAGAAGGAACGATAAAAGTTTATAGCAGCAAAAAACCCTCATGAGCGGCAAGAGCATTTCAATAATTGTATCGCAAAGTTAAATATCGCGATAGTTTGGTTTATCGACACAATTATATTGTGCACTATTTACACTATTCCTACTTTTCATCAAGCATCAGTTATTTGTCAACAGAGCAGAACATGGGGTTGTCTTGACATTTTTAAGTTTGAAGACATTCTCCGCAGGGAATAAAAAAAGGTAACACAGAAAGAAGCGTTTAAAGACTATTTGGATCAGGGGCGTCAAACTCATTTTAGCTCAGGGGCCGCATGGAGGAAAATCTATTCCCAAATGGGCCGGAATAGTAAAATCATGGCATAAGTTAAATATAAAGGCAACTTCAGGTTGTTTTCTTTGTTTTAATTTGGCCAAAAATAGAACACACACATTCTGAAACCGTACAAATCACAAATAATACTCTGGACAAAACACTTCAAATTTGTTGAAAATTCTGAGGAAATTGGTGCAGTTTCAAAAACACAATGAGCTTGGACTTGGTCTCAGTGTATCTACAAACCCCGTTTCCATAGGAGTTTAGAAATTTTGTTGGATGTAAATATAAACGGAATACAATGATTTGCAAAACCTTTTCAACCCATATTCAATTGAATGCATTACAAAGACAAGATATTTGATGTTCAAATTCATAAACTTATTTTTTTTTTTGCAAATAATTAACTTAGAATTTCATGGCTGCAACACGTGCCAAAGTAGTTGGGAAAGGGCCATGTTCACCACTGTGTTACATCACCTTTTCTTTTAACAACACTCAATAAATGATTAGGAACAGAGGAAACTAATTGTTGAAGCTTTGAAAGTGGAATTATTTCCATTCTTGTTTTATGTAGAGCTTCAGTCGTTCAACAGTCCGGGGTCTCCGCTGTCGTATTTTACGCTTCATAATGCGCCACACATTTTCGATGGGAGACCGGTCTGGACTGCCGGCGTGCCAGGAGAGTACCCGCGCTCTTTTTTTTACGAAGCCACGCTGTTGTAACACGTGCTGAATGTGGCTTGGCATTGTCTTGCTGAAATAAGCAGGGGCGTCCATGAAAAAGACGGCGCTTAGATGGCAGCATATGTTGTTCCAAAACCTGTATGTACCTTTCAGCATTAATGGTGCCTTCACAGATGTGTAAGTTACCCATGCCTTGGGCACTAATGCACCCCCATACCATCACAGATGCTGGCTTTTGAACTTTGCGTCGATAACAGTCTGGATGGTTCGCTTCCTCTTTGGTCTGGATGGCACGATGTCGAATATTTCCAAAAACAATTTGAAATGTGGACTCGTCAGACCACAGAACACTTTTCCACTTTGCATGAGTCCATCTTAGATGATCTCGGGCCCAGAGAAGCCGGCGGCGTTTCTGGATGTTGTTGATAAATGGCTTTCACTTTGTATAGTAGAGCTTTAAGTTGCACTTACAGATGTAGCGACAAACTGTATTTAGTGACAGTGGTTTTCTGAAGTGTTCCTGAGCCCATGTGGTGATATCCTTTAGAGATTGACGTCTTTTTTTGATACTGTGCTGTCTGAGGGATCGAAGGTCACGGTCATTCAATGTTGGTTTCCGGCCTTGCCGCTTACGTGGAGTGATTTCTCCAGATTCTCTGAACCTTTTGATGATATTATGGACCGTAGATGTTGAAATCCCTAAATTTCTTGCAATTGCACTTTGAGAAACGTTGTTCTTAAACTGTTTGACTATTTGCTCATGCAGTTGTGGACAAAGGGGTGTACCTCGCCCCATCCTTTCTTGTGAAAGACTGAGCATTTTTTGGGAAGCTGTTTTTATACCCAATCATGGGACCCACCTGTTCCCAATTAGCCTGCACACCTGTGGGGTGTTCCAAATAAGTGTTTGATGAGCATTCCTCAACTTTATCAGTATTTTTTGCCACCTTTCCCAACTTCTTTGTCACGTGTTGCTGGCATCAAATTCTAAAGTTAATGATTATTTGCAAAACATTTTTTTTTATCAGTTTGAACATCAAATATGTTGTCTTTGTAGCATATTCAACTGAATATGGGTTGAAAATGATTTGCAAATCACTGTATTCCGTTTATATTTACATCTAACACAATTTCCCAACTCATATGGAAACGGGGTTTGTACAAAGCCAGGATTAAACTTTAAATCACAGTCTTTCTGGGATTGAACAAAAACCCAACATGTAAACTCTTCTAGGTATCAAACACCTCCTTTGTCATCTCCTCGTATCAATCCAGTGCGAACTCAACAAAACGTAAGAAACAGAGGTAAAAACTATTCAAAAGGGTTAAGTTCACTTTTCTCATGTTTGACAGACATTTTGGGTTAACAAGGGTGCCAAATGACCATGTGTTCGAAGCAGGAGACGCAAAACGGCAGGTTTTAAGTTTCATGTGGGTCGAGGAGGAGGAGCCACAGTCACCCTTTACTGTGTACCTTTTGCTTGGCCCCGGTATAAACCGTTTGCTTGCCTAACAGAATTGTTATTGTGGCATCCAGTGGACACATTTAAAACAGCAGTTTCTTTCGTTCCCAAAAAAAACAAAAAAACGCTAATTTTAAATTTGGCAAACTCATCATGCGGGCCGGATAAAACCAGATCAGGCCCGTGGCCGTACGTTTGATACCCCTGATTTAGATAAATGGCCCTTTCATACTGTACTGGTTGGAGGCAAACGAGCTGCTCTCCTTTTTAATATAATTTTCCTCCTGCGTGCGTTCCCTTCAGAGACACACCATGTCGGTAAGGTCAACCCTCTCCCAGACAATCTTTCCCCTGATTGACGGCGTACCCCAGTGGCTCCTCGCCAATGGCTGTGCCGGTCTGGGATTTTCCACATTACTGGAGGAGAAGAATAAAGCTGATTGCTTCTGTTGGCCTATTTTTGCAGAGGCTGATCGAGGCCATGTGATGTTTCCGGCCGGTTACCTGCACATCAGGAAGCTCTGCTGACATGCAGTCAAAACACTTTTTATACATGGCGGCGTGTGTCAACAACAAGTGAATCGTGTTCATCTGTATGCAAACTCAGCCGTCTTGTCTTCCTGTGCCAGGCTGTCCCTGCTGGAGGAGTGGCGCGGCGTCCGTGACCAAGACCTGTCAAAGCTCAGTGGCATCGAGGGCTGCATCTTTGTCCATGCCTCTGGCTTCATTGGCGGGAACAGGACACGGGAAGGAGTCCTGGAGATGGCCCGGAGGACCCTGCAGGCCGCTGCACAGTCGCCTGCCAACGGCGACTCTTGACCAAAGAGAATGTTGGTTTGTTAGCGTGGAAGTGCAAACGATCCGAGGAAACAATTACAAAAGTGGAAATCCAAGTAATTAAATATCTAATCAAGGGGTGTCAAACGTACGGCAATACAAATGAGCCAACATTTTTTAATGAAAGAAACTGCTGTTCTAAATGTGTCCACTAGATGTCGCAATAGCAATTATTTGTATCTTTGTAGATGATGCTACATATGTAAAATAATGATTTTATCTTGATAGATTAAAAATTAACACCAATGGTTTAACTGATGAACATTGTCACATCATTTATTCAGAAAGTATAAATAATGACAAATAAAGATAGAATACTATTAACTGCAACATGTAAGTGTAAAAAAAAAACAACGTTATGATTTGTACATTTTCAGAATGTGCTTGTTCTATTTTTAAACAACGAAAATAATCTGAAGTTGTCTTTATTTTTAAGTTATGCCGTGATTTTACTAGTCCGGCCCATTTGGGGGTAGATTTTTCTCCATGTGGCCCCCGATCTAAAATGAGTTTGACACCCCTGCTCTAAACTCTATCAAAGGTGATAATTGAAAAAACATTTCTATGTTAGACCTCTTGGGCCTTTGAAAGTAATATGTTTTCGGAATTATATAGAAATAACCTAAATCTAAAACAGAAAAAAATTCTCAAACTAGTTTAGATTTCCACTTTTTGTCATGTGCCAATTAGTTAAAATTCAGCCTTTACAAAGACTATAATTCACCTGGTAATTGATACTGTCAGAGATGCATACAATTAGAGTACCGGTAATGTGTGTAATTGAGATGTTTTTCGAATGATTTGTTCCTCTATAGTAGTCAAAATGTTGGTCTTTTTTTTTTTTTTTAAAGAAGTGAAGTTCAACACCATAACCACGTTAATAAAACACTACAATCAAGACATTCGCCTCAGTACAAAGTCCTTAAAAGATATTCACTATCCCACAAATTCCTGCAATTACCAAATATAAAGAAAATGTGAGAAAAAAAGGCTATTGAGTTAACTCGTGATTCGTCACAAAAAAAATGTTGCATTAATCATTAACACACACTTACAGCAGATTATTCATGCAGTTTATTTTGAGCGTACAAGCTCTTTTACCTTAACCGCTATTCGGTCAGTGATCTGATCAATGCATACGTCATTACAACAATGAGTGAGGAGACTCCGACTGGTGTGCTTGCTGGCAAATTTCCCTCCAAAATTCAGCCTGAAAGGACTTAGGATAAAATTTTGACTTGGCTTTGTGCAAATACATGACAGTACAACGTTTAAAAAGGTTCCTGGATGACATTCTGAAAAAAAATGCATTTGTCTACAAATGTTTTTTTTATTTTAAAGCAAATTACCTGTGATTAATCATGATTAATCCGAATTCCAAAATGTGATTAATCCGAAAACCTGAAAATGAAAGAAAAAAAAAGGTGTTACGGAAAAAAATTTTTGCTAAAATTTCGTAAATTTACGAAAATTCAAAAAAACGGACTAGCTTCAGCAGCACATTTCTGGTGCTGTAGTTGTATAAAATGTTTCAAAACGTCATCAGGAGTCCCGACACAACCTAAAAATGGAAGAAAATGCATATTTTGCGGAAAAAATGTTTTGCTAAAATGTCGTAAGGGGGACCCTTTTGAAAAATTTAAAAAAACGCACTAGCTTCAGCAGCACATTTCTGGTGCTGTAGTTGTATAAAATGTCTCAAAACGTCATCAAAAGTCCCGACACAACCTAAAAATAGAAGAAAAAAAAGGTTTTTCAGAAAAAAAAAATTGCTAAAATGTCGTAAGGGGGGGACCCTTACGAAAAATTGAAAAAAACGGACTAGCTTCAGCAGCACATTTCTGGTGCTGTAGTTGTATAAAATGTCTCAAAACGTCATCAGGAGTCCCGACACAACCTAAAAATGGAAGAAAATGCATATTTTGCGGAAAAAATGTTTTGCTAAAATGTCGTAAGGGCTTACGAAAAATTCAAAAAAACGGACTAGCTTCAGCAGCACATTTCTGGTGCTGTAGTTGTATAAATTGTCTCAAAACGTCATCAAGAGTCCCCTTACAATCTGAAAATGGAAGAAAAAAAAAGGTTTTACGGGAAACAATTTTTTTTTCTAAAATGTCGTAATGGGGGACCCTTACGAAAAATTCAAAAAAACGGACGAGCTTCAGCAGCACATTTCTGGTGCTGTAGTTGTATAAAATGACTCAAAACGTCATCAGGAGTCCCGACACAACCTAAAAATGGAAGAAAATGCATATTTCACAGAAAAAAAACTTTGCTAAAATGTCGTAAGGGGGGACCCTAACGAAAAATTCAAAAAAACGGACTAGCTTCAGCAGCACATTTCTGGTGCTGTAGTTGTATAAAATGTCTCAAAACGTCATCAGGAGTCCCGACACAACCTAAAAATGGAAGAAAATGCATATTTTACAGGAAAAAAAAATTGCTAAAATGTCGTAAGGGGGGACCCTTACGAAAAATTCAAAAAACGGACTAGCTTCAGCAGCACATTTCTGGTGCTGTAGTTGTATAAAATGTCTCAAAACGTCATCAGGAGTTCCGACACAACCTAAAAATGGAAGAAAATGCATATTTTGTGGAAAAAATGTTTTGCTAAAATGTCGTAAGGGGGGACCCTTACGAAAAATTAAAAAAAAACGGACTAGCTTCAGCAGCACATTTCTGGTGCTGTAGTTGTATAAAATGTCTCAAAACGTCATCAGGAGTTCCGACACAACCTAAAAATGGAAGAAAATGCATATTTTGTGGAAAAAAAGTTTTGCTAAAATGTCGTAAGGGGAGACCCTTACAAAAAAATTCAAAAAAACGGACTAGCTTCAGCAGCACATTTCTGGTGCTGTAGTTGTATAAAATGTCTCAAAACATCATCAGGAATCCCGACACAACCTAAAAATGGAAGAAAATGCACTTTTTACAGAAAAAAAAAATTGCTAAAATGTCGTAAGGGGGGACCCTTACGAAAAATTTAAAAAAAACGGACTAGCTTCAGCAGCACATTTCTGGTGCTGTAGTTGTATAAAATGTCTCAAAACGTCATCAGGAGTCCCGACACAACCTAAAAATGGAAGAAAATGCATATTTTACAGAAAAAAAAAATTGCTAAAATGTCGTAAGGGGGGACCCTTACGAACAATTAAAAAAACGCACTAGCTTCAGCAGCACATTTCTGGTGCTGTAGTTGTATAAAATGTCTCAAAATGTCATCAGGAGTCCCGACATCCTGATTAAGAAATTCTCATTTGACAGCCCTAACAACACAAAATAAGCAAATCTCAGCTCCCCTGCTATCTTTTCTAGTAACTTTGTTTCACTTAAAATACATTTGCTCTCCTAACATTAGGCTTTTGTCTTGTAATTTGGATAATTTAATTGGTTTCCTTTGTTGTTTGCAACAAAAACACGGAAATTGGGGTGTAAAACTCCACAAAAGTGAACAAATAATCTGGGATCCATGTTTTCGCTTTCTTCTTTTAACGCGAAAGCTTTTTTCTTGAAATTTGCACAGTATATTTTACCAGTAAGTCATGCAATATTTGCTAGAAAAATAAGGACATGTGATTACAGATAAGTATTTTTTTATTTTCAATATGCAAATCAAATAGTCAAGATTTATTCTCTTTTGGCCCATTTTCCAGCGCTCGACAGTTACCCAACCAAAAAAAAAACATTTTAGCAGAATTATTTTCCTTATTGTCTTTGAAAAGGTATGTATTTGCATCTCATTGGATTATGCAGGTGTGTGGTCACTTTTACCGTATTTTCCGCACTATAAGGCGCACCTAAAAACCACAAATTTTCTCAAAAGCTGACAGTGCGCCTTATAACCCGGTGCGCTTTATATATGGATAAATATTAAGATTCATTTTCATAAAGTTTAGGTCTCGCAACTACGGTAAACAGCCGCCATCTTTTTTCCCCGTAGAAGAAGCGCGCGGTGCATGCTGGGATATGTGACGTTTCATTTCCATTTGTGTGTTTATGTAAAGACCCCAAAATGGCTCCTATTAAGTGTGTTGTCTGTCTAATTATAAATAATGCAGACGAGGCGTGTTAACTGAGTTCTCAACGTTTACTCACAGCGTGCTCATAACCACATTCTAACTCCCAGCATACAACAACGCTTCTCAGGGCTACCGCGCATGCTCGTAACTATCGTTGCATGCTGGGTAGTGTAGTTGTTATATTTGCTAGCTCATAACAGCACATTGAGAGACACGCTTACGCGCTTAATTCAATACTCGCCGTCATTCCGGGTGGATTGACAAAAGACCTCCAGCCGCTAGATATTGGTGTCAACAGGGCATTCGAAGCTAGACTGCTAACTGCGTGGGAACAATGGATGACAGAAGGTGAACACACCTTCACTAAGACGAGGAGGCAGCGCCAGACGACGCCAACATCTGCCAGTGGATCGTAAATTTGCCCAACTTTTCACTTCGGACACCGAAGACGAAGGATTTACGAATGAAGAATAACTTCAGAAAGTGAGCGCTATGTTTATTTTGTGTGTTGTGACATTAACGTTCGAGCAACATTATGTTGCTATTGCTCTGCACTATTTTGAATTTTACTATGTTTGTGATTGCACATTTGCGTACATTTTGGGAGTGAACAGAGTTGTTAGAACGCTGGTTTTTAATATATTATTAAAGTTTGACTGACCTATCTGACTGTTTTTTTGACATTCCCTTTAGCGCAGCGTAGGCGCGGCTTATAGTCCGGGGCGGCTTATTGGTGGACAAAGTTATGAAATATGCCATTCATTGAAGGTGCGGCTAATAATCCGGTGCGCCTTATAGTGCGGAAAATACGGTACTGTTTCCAATAAAAAAAAAACACTTCTCATGACATTTTGGTCTGTTCTGTTTTGCAGACATGCTTAAGGTGCAGCAGCAACATATGAATGGCTTTTTTAAACCAAGGAGCTCCCTCAAAGCCTTAGAACACATCGCCATGGAGGTTATGGCTCCTTTCATTTCTGGCTCGCTTGCATTAAGCGGCGCACTACAAAGAGGCGCACAGGCTATTTTCTGCCAGGCTGCCATCAAAGCGTCTAATGTGGCTCTGATTAATTCGCAGAAATTACATTTTCAAAGCCCA
The DNA here is from genome assembly GCF_033978685.3 of Nerophis lumbriciformis. NCBI lineage: Eukaryota > Metazoa > Chordata > Actinopteri > Syngnathiformes > Syngnathidae > Nerophis > Nerophis lumbriciformis. The sequence continues at coordinate 38,372,125 of NC_084550.2, read as the reverse complement.
CAAGGAGGCGGCCCGTGTTGTGGTTACGAGTCGGCCAGCAGTCCATCTCCATGTGGTTAAGGCGAGGACTCTTGAGTTTATTCTGCTTTTTTGCCCTCTGTTACTCACACTTTACTGCATGTGCTCTTTTCATTTGTCATTCCCTTTTGCACTTTCATTCTCCATGGGTGCAGCACTCTTTTTGAATTCCTGCTCTGGTCTCTTTGTTCTCACATTACCGCACTAACACTTTTGCATCAATGAATGGCGATACACCAATGCAACTATTTCTCACACATTTTGGTCCACATTCTGCTGGACCTGAGCTGAGGTCTCAGTGATAACACACAATGTTGCATTTAGTGGCTCATACTTCATTTGTCGTTATGTTTGAATGCAGTAATAACTGACCTCTGCAGAGCAAAAATATTTTGATACACTTCATACCCAACCTAATAGAGGATTGTAACATGCTCCATAAAAGGAAGTGTTATGAACAGGGTTGTAACCAGGATTTGACAACCAAGGTCACAATTTGGTGATCTAAGACAGTGTTTTTCAACCACTGTGTTGCGGCACACTCGTGTACCGAGAGATGATCTAATTTCACCTATTTGCAGGCATGTGATTTTTCCGTCTAAAGTCGGAATTCCGTCTTTTTTAATCTCGGGAAGAAGAAAAAAATATCTCCCGTTTTTCCGTTTTTTTTCCGACCCTAAATCAAGATTCGAGACGTAGTTTATATTACGCCGTAGTTGATTGGTCGATATGTTCCTTGTGACCAATCAGGACATCTGTTATGAATGATGACGTTAATAACGTCATCATTCATAATGGTTATTACCGCCATTTTCCATATGTAAACGATGTCGGTTCTCGAGAGAAAGGACGCTTTACGAGTAAAAGAAATTGATAAACATGTCAAAAATAAGTTTCGATGGGACTGGATGGAGAGGGAAATCACTGATACTGTTGGGAAGAAGGAAGTTACGACTTTGTTCGGTGATTTTATTTGGAAAATCGATCGTCCCGGAAAGGTTTTGTGCACGTGGTGTCATGATAATATTGACTATGGATCACGAGGTTTCAAGGCTTTCGAAGTACATGCGAAACGCCAAAAACATATGAAACAACTTGAAGCAAGGAAAACAAACTTTTCACTAGCTGGTACTTTTGGATGTCAACCAAAAGTGAGGAAACCTTACGGACTTCATCCTTTGTTTACATCGACAACTGCCGCAACCCACTTCAGTTGCAGACAGGGTTGTTAATAATGAGGTAAGCTAAAAAATATTTGCTTGCGAAATACGCATGTTTGTTTTGAATATTAACCAATTATTGCTTTGCGAAATATAAATGGGTTTTTCTAAAAATAAAAAGCCATGTGAAAATATATTATGAAATTACAGAAATTGAAAGAGTCGCATTATTCATTCCAGTTAACAATTTATTTGAAATAAATTTGCATATAATACTATTTTGTAATATTAAGTTCTTATGTCATATTGTCAGTGGTGTAACAATCTTGAAGGTAAATATTTTCACAATTGTTTCATGCAATATGTCAGTGTCCTCACATTATTATTATTTCCTATTTTCAAATATGAGTAAACAATACTAAACATGTTTAATTATTTTCATAAATTTATATTTTATTTTGGCGAAAATAATTAAATGTTTACATTTGGTATTTTGTTATATTTATAACTAAACTTGTAGACAATTAGGCATATACATTAAAACTGAATTGTTATTAGTGGTTATGTGTTTTACAATTAATGCTACTTTCTGATAGCATATATCATGTAATAGTCTTTACTTTAAAATATATTTTGTATAATAATAAATCTTGGCAAAGCTGTTACACCACTGATATTTTTTTTTACCCCATATATACAATATCTGACTAATAGTAATGATAGAATGATTTCAAATATGAAAGGAAATTTTATTTTAGAGCAATCTGCTTATTACCAAAACCTAGGCAAATTTTGAGAATGACCCATATTGTGTATTTGAATGTGTTTGTCAATGATTGCAGAATTGCTGTCTTTGTTAATTTTAGCATGTTAAATTGGTGAAAAACCAGGAGCTCCCCCACCAGGGCACCGCCCTGGACCTGGCCTTCATCCCCCATACCCCCGGAAATGTTTTCAGTCTTTTTCATTGTGGTCAAATCACATGCCTGTATTTGGGTTAAAAATATTTTTTGCAAACCAGTAATTATAGTCTGCAAATTATGTGTTGTTGTTGAGTGTCGGTGCTGTCTAGAGCTCGGCGGAGTAACAGTGTAATACTCTTCCATATCAGTAGGTGGCAGCCGGTAACTAATTGCTTTGTCGATGTCAGGAACAGCGGAAGGCAGTGTGAAGGTAAAAAGGTGTCTGATGCTTAAACCAAAAATTACATAAAAAGGTGAGTGCCCCTAAGAAAAGGCATTGAAGCTTAGGGAAGGCTATGCAGAACTAAACCAAAACTGAACTGGCTACAAAGTAAACAAAAATAGAATGCTGGACGACAGCAAAGACTTACTGTGGAGCAAAGACGGCGTCCACAATGTACATCCGAACATGACATGACAGTCAACAATGTCCCCACAAAGAAGGATAAAAACAACTGAAATATTATTGATTGCTACAACAAAGTAGATGCGGGAAATATCGCTCAAAGGAAGACATGAAACTGCTACAGGAAAATACCAAAAAAAGAGAAAAAGCCACCAAAATAGGAGCGCAAGACAAGAACTAAAACACTACACACAGGAAAACAGCAAACAACTCCAAATAAGTCACGGCGTGATGTGACAGGTCGTGACAGTACACCTACTTTGTGACAAGAGCTATATTGATGGATGGTTGATTATGGTTTAAAGTCATATCCAAAATTGCGACAACGACTTTTTACTGTCAACTGAGTTTCGTTTTTTTTAATGATTTCTGCTGGTGGTGTGCCTCCGGATTTTTTCAAGGCAAAAAATGTGCCCTGGCTCAAAAAAGGTTGAAAACATTGGTCTAAGAGGAGCTTTGAAAGACTGAAATCATGGGTATTCAGCACCATATACATATTATTACCTTAAGCAACACAAATAATTCACTTTTTTAATTACTATACTGAAGTTTAGCATATGAAATAATTTTAACATTGTTGTATACTTGTTGATGGTGTCACTCCCAGGACAGAGTGACAGAGTGATGGGTGAGAGCCAAGAAGACGCCAACGAGTAATCGTCGAACAAAAAGCTTTATTTGTTTCAGCGAGCCTCAGACTGGAACTGCAGCTTCCAGGAGAAAGAGTATGGGCCTGATTACTCTTTTGATGTCCTCTCGGACCACTGTCCTTAAATACTACCCTTACATGAAGACCCCCACTCTTCGTAACTCAGTCAGTCTATATCCTACCTCTTTCCTCTGATCAGTTTGAGTCGGGTGACCTCCGATTATCCTCTAGTCCAGGGGTAGGGAACCTATGGCTCTTGAGCCAGATGTGGCTTTTTTGATGACTGCATCTGGCTTTCAGATAAATCTTAGCTGACATTGCTTAACACGATAAGTAGTGAATAATTCCGCTGGTAATTACAGTGTTAAAAATAACGTTCAAAATATAAAACATTCTCATGCATTTTAATCCATCCATCCGTTTTCTACCGTACCTTTTTTAAGAAGTCGCATTAATGGTAATAAGTATTTTATTTTTTTATTGGTTAGCTTTAGAATAACAATGTTATTAAAAAGAATAATACTTATTAATACTATATATGAATACTATATATAAAAAATACTATATATAAAAAATTAATACTGGCTGTTCAAAGTCGGGACCCGGAGTGGACCTCTCGTCTGTGCATCGGTTGGGGACGTCTGCGCTGCTGACCTGTCTCCGCTCGGGATGGTCTCCTGCTGGCCCCACTATGGACTGGACTCTCACTATTATGTTAGATCCACTATGGACTGGACTCTCACTATTATGTTAGATCCACTATGGACTGGACTCTCACTATTATGTTAGATCCACTATGGACTGGACTCATTATTATGTTAGATCCACTATGGACTGGTCTCACACTACTATGTTAGATCCACTATGGACTGGACTCACACTATTATGTTAGATCCACTATGGACTGGACTCTCACACTATTATGTTAGATCCACTATGGACTGGACTCTCACAATATTGTGTTAGATCCACTCGACGTCCATTGCACCGGTCGCCCTAGAGGGGGGGTCACCCACATCTGCGGTCCCCTCCAAGGTTTCTCATTGTTCCATTGGGTTGAGTTTTTCCTTGCCCTGATGTGGGATCTGAGCCAAGGATGTCGTTGTGGCTTGTGCAGCCCTTTGAGACGCTCGTGATTTAGGGCTATATAAGTAAACATTGATTGATTGATTGACTTATTATACTCTAACAATGTTGGTCTTACTTAAAAATGCGCACATTTAATTATATTCAGTGTTAAAAAAATATTTAATGGCTCTCACGGATATACATTTTAAAATATTTGGCTTTCATCGCTCTCTCATCCAAAAAGGTTCCCGACCCCTGCTCTACTCCTACCGGTGGGGGCTCTTAACAGATGTCGTTATTGTGTTTACACTTCCTCCTAAAAGCCAACTGCTGCATTCCTTTAAGTTGTCCAATGTCCTGGGGGCAAAAGACCCCACTCTCTTGATGACCTGTGATGGACATCTGCACCCGAAGCTATTTTGGGGACCGCTGCTCTAAGGTGTGTACGAGCTGAACATTTAAAAAGTAGAAATGTGGATGAGAAAAGGTCAGAAGATTAAATAGAATGCTTTTCAGCACTCACAAAATGAGTTACACTCGAACGAATAATTTAAAACAACATAATACAAAATCAGAAAATATTTTCTAATTGATTATTCGCTGCAGTCGTGCATTTTCACTGCATGGGTACACAACTCCAACACGGTCCTGCCGTGCAAAAATGGCTACCGAGAGTCTGAGTGGAACACCTGTCCTCATCCTGACCTCTTGTTAGTGGATCGACCCCAGTGAGAGAGAAGGAACACTTCACTGCTTTTCCTTCTTGACTCCATCAGGCTGGGTGTGTGTTCTTGCCCTAATGTCCTCCTTCCTCTTCACTCCACACAATCACAGCCTTGCTTTCCGCCCTCAGCTTGTGTTTGCAGATGACTTTAATTGCCGACAAACAGATGATGCTCTCTCACTGGTCATTAACATCGTCATCAGCAAGGACTCCATCTTATTCCTGAGTGTCATATCTCCTCTCCACTGCTGGAAAAAGAACAGCAGGTCCCCGCTTGGTCACGTGTGTCTGTTTGTGTGTGTGTGATCTTGTATTTCTACCCTTCTTGAGACATCAACAAGGAGAAGTAGCTTCCATATGAGAGAGCCAAATCCTAGAGTCCGTGAACATTGCTCCAAAGTCAGGATTTTTTTGTGGATTTAATGTGTATACAAAAGTAAACAATGACAGGGGCAAAGGCAGCAATATATGATAAAACAAGACGGCAGGTAAAGAAGGGCTTCCCTATTCATCCCCGAAAAAACCGGCAGGTGAACGGCTGATTTTACGAGTTCCGGCGCTGGTCACGGGTGTCTGTTTTTGTGTGTGTGTGTGTGTGTGTGTGTGTGTGTGTGTGTGTGTGTGTGTGTGTGTGTGTGTTCTTGTATTTTTACCCTTCTTGAGACATCAACAAGGAGAAGTACCTTCCATAGGAGGACCGGTGAACAAGTTAGGACCGAAATCATGGTCCCAATACGGAAAACCGTTGCATCTAATAGAGAGCCAAATCCTAGAGTCTGTGAACATTGCTCCAAAGTCAGGATTTTTTTGTGGATTTAATGTGCATACAAAAGTAAACATTGACAGGGGCAAAGGCAGCAATATATGATAAAACAAGACGGCAGCTAAAGAAGGGCTTCCCTATTCATCCTCGAAAAAACCGGCAGGTGAACGGCTGATTTTATGAGTTCCGGCGCTGGTCACGGGTTGTCTGTTTGTGTGTGTGTGTGTGTGTTCTTGTATTTCTACCTTTCTTGGGACATCAACAAGGAGAAGTAACTTCCATAGGAGGACCGGTGAACAAGTTAGGACCGAAATCATGGTCCCAATACGGAAAACCATTGCATCTAATAGAGAGCCAAATCCTAGAGTCTGTGAACATTGCTCCAAAGTCAGCATTTTTTGGTGGATTTAATGTGTATACAAAAGTAAACATTGACAGAGGCAAAGGCAGCAATATATGATAAAACAAGACGGCAGCTAAAAAAGGACTTCCCTATACATCCCCGAAAAAACCGGCAGGTGAACGGCTGATTTTACGATTTCCGGCGCTGGTCATCGGTTGTCTGTTTGTGTGTGTGTGTGTGTTCTTGTATTTCTACCCTTCTTGAGACATCAACAAGGAGAAGTAGCTTCCATATGAGGACCGGTGAACAAGTTAGGAAAGAAATCATGGTTCCAATACGGAAAACCATTGCATCCAATAGAGAGCCAAATCCTAGAGTCCGTGAACATTGCTCCAAAGTCAGGATTTTTTTGTGGATTTAATGTGTATACAAAAGTAAACATTGACAGGGGCAAAGGCAGCAATATATGGTAAAATAAGACGGCAGCTAAAGAAGGACTTCCCTATTCATCCCCGAAAAAACCGGCAGGTGAACGGCTGATTTTACGATTTCCGGCGCTGGTCACGGGTTGTCTGTTTGTGTGTGTGTGTGTGTGTGTGTTCTTGTATTTCTACCCTTCTTGAGACATCAACAAGGAGAAGTAGCTTCCATATGAGGACCGGTGAACAAGTTAGGACTGAAATCATGGTTCCAATACGGAAAACCATTGCATCCAATAGAGAGCCAAATCCTAGAGTCCGTGAACATTGCTTCAAAGTCTGGATTTTTTTTGTGGATTTAATGTGTATACAAATGTAAACATTGACAGGGGCAAAGGCAGCAATATATGGTAAAACAAGACGGCAGCTAAAGAAGGACTTCCCTATTCATCCCCGAAAAAAAACGCCAGGTGAACGGCTGATTTTATGAGTTCCGGCGCTGGTCACGGTTGTCTGTTTGTTTGTTTGTTTGTTTGTGTGTGTGTGTGTGTGTGTGTGTGTGTGTGTGTTGTATTTCTACCCTTCTTGAGACATCAACAAGGAGAAGTACCTTCCATAGGAGGACTGGTGAACAAGTTAGGACATAAATCATGGTCCCAATACGGAAAACCATTGCATCTAATAGAGAGCCAAATACTAGAGTCCGTGAACATTGCTCCAAAGTCAGGATTTTTTTGTGGATTTAATGTGCATACAAAAGTAAACATTGACAGGTGCAAAGGCAGCAATATATGATAAAACAAGACGGCAGCTAAAGAAGGGCTTCTCTATTCATCCCCGAAAAAACCCTGCAGGTGAACGGCTGATTTTACGAGTTCTTGCGCTGGTCACGTGTGTCTGTTTTTGTGTGTGTGTGTGTGTGTGTGTGTGTGTGTCTGTGTGTGTGTGTGTGTGTGTGTGTTCTTGTATTTCTACCCTTCTTGAGACATCAACAAGGAGAAGTAGCTTCCATATGAGGGCCGGTGAACAAGTTAGGACTGAAATCATGGTTCCAATACGGAAAACCATTGCATCCAATAGAGAGCCAAATCCTAGAGTCCGTGAACATTGCTCCAAAGTCAGGATTTTTTTGTGGATTTAATGTGTATACAAAAGTAAACATTGACAGGGGCAAAGGCAGCAATATATGATAAAACAAGACGGCATCTAAAGAAGGGCTTCCCTATTCATCCCCGAAAAAACCAGCAGGTGAACGGCTGATTTTACGAGTTCCGGCGCTGGTCACGGTTGTCTGTTTGTGTGTTTGTTTGTGTGTGTGTGTGTGTGTGTGTGTGTGTGTGTGTGTGTGTGTGTGTGTGTTGTATTTCTACCCTTCTTGAGACATCAACAAGGAGAAGTACCTTCCATAGGAGGACTGGTGAACAAGTTAGGACATAAATCATGGTCCCAATACGGAAAACCATTGCATCTAATAGAGAGCCAAATACTAGAGTCCGTGAACATTGCTCCAAAGTCAGGATTTTTTTGTGGATTTAATGTGCATACAAAAGTAAACATTGACAGGGGCAAAGGCAGCAATATATGATAAAACAAGACTGCAGCTAAAGAAGGGCTTTCCTATTCATCCCCGTAAAAACCGGCAGGTGAACGGCTGATTTTACGAGTTCCGGCGCTGGTCACGGTTGTCTGTTTGTGTGTGTGTGTGTGTGTGTGTGTGTGTGTTCTTGTATTTCTACCCTTCTTGAGACATCAACAAGGAGAAGTACCTTCCATAGGAGGACTGGTGAACAAGTTAGGACATAAATCATGGTCCCAATACGGAAAACCATTACATCTAATAGAGAGCCAAATCCTAGAGTCCGTGAACATTGCTCCAAAGTCAGGATTTTTTTGTGGATTTAATGTGCATACAAACACATTGACAGGGGCAAAGGCAGCAATATATGATAAAACAAGACGGCAGCTAAAGAAGGACTTCCCTATTCATCCCCGAAAAAACCCTGCAGGTGAACGGCTGATTTTACGAGTTCTTGCGCTGGTCACGTGTGTCTGTTTTTGTGTGTGTGTGTTCTTGTATTTATACCCTTCTTGAGACATCAACAAGGAGAAGTAACTTCCATAGAAGGACCGGTGAACAAGTTAGGACATAAATCATGGTCCCAGTACGGAAAACCATTGCATCTAATAGAGAGCCAAATACTAGAGTCCGTGAACATTGCTCCAAAGTCAGGATTTTTTTGTGGATTTAATGTGCATACAAAAGTAAACATTGACAGGGGCAAAGGCAGCAATATATGATAAAACAAGACGGCATCTAAAGAAGGGCTTCCCTATTCATCCCCGAAAAAAACGGCAGGTGAACGGCTGATTTTACGAGTTCCGGCGCTGGTCACGGGTTGTCTGTCTGTGTGTGTGTGTGTGTGTGTGTGTGTGTGTGTGTGTGTGTGTGTGTGTGTGTGTGTGTGTGTGTGTGTGTGTGTGTGTGTGTGTGTGTGTGTGTGTGTGTGTGTGTGTGTGTGTGTGTGTGTGTGTGTGTGTGTGTGTTGTATTTCTACCCTTCTTGAGACATCAACAAGGAGAGAAGTACCTTCCATAGGAGGACTGGTGAACAAGTTAGGACATAAATCATGGTCCCAATACGGAAAACCATTGCATCTAATAGAGAGCCAAATACTAGAGTCCGTGAACATTGCTCCAAAGTCAGGATGTTTTGTTGATTTAATGTGCATACAAAAGTAAACATTGACAGGTGCAAAGGCAGCAATATATGATAAAACAAGAAGGCAGCTAAAGAAGGACTTCCCTATTCATCCTTTAAAAAAAAAACCGCCAGGTGAACAGCTGATTTCACGACTTCCGGTGTTGACGTAGACAAACCGCGTCCTATATGTGACCATAGGATTAACAAATATACTACGGTTAAAGTTAAAAGTTAAAGTACCCATGATTGTCACACACACACTAGGTGTGGCAAAATTATTCTCTGCATTTGACCCATCACCCTTGATTACCCCCTGGGAGGTGAGGGGAGCAGTGAGCAGCAGCGGTGACCGCGCCCGGGAATCATTTTTTGGTCATTTAACCCCCAATTCCAACCCTTGATGCTGAGTGCCAAGCAGGGAGGTAATCGGTCCCATTTTTATAGTCTTTGGTATGACTCGGCCGGGGTTTGAACTCACAACCTACCGATCTCAGGGCAGACACTAACCATTAGACCACTGAGACTATAGTGGCCATTGACAGTTAGCTTCTACAGAGGGTTTGCCCAAAGTGTGGCACAGGGGCCATCTGTGGTCCGTGACTCGTTTGTCATCGGCCTTAAGCCCATTACAAAAAATAAATAATAGGGATCCCATTTGCACCCCTGGTGGTGAAATCTATCAAAATGAGGGTGGTCCCAAAAGGAAAGGATTTTTCAAATTGACTGTCGGTTTTAAAAGTGCTCCCCCTCTGGTCAACATATGAAATAACATGTGTGTGTAAACATTTGAAGTGCTCCCCCTCTGGCCAACATATGTAATAGCAAGTGTGTGTAAGAAATTAAAATGCGCCCCCTTTGGCCAAAATGTATTTAAAAAAATATATGTACAGACATACTGTAATAATTTTAAGTAAATAATGAAGAATAAAAAACAATTACAAACAAAAAATTCCCCCCAAAAATAAATTAACTAAAAGCAGCCTTTTTCTCACAATGTGTCGACTTTGTTCTTATAAAATTGGGAACAATTTCTCATAATCTTTCTGTTCCTGTAATATTGCAATATTTTCTTGTAAAATTATTACTTTTTATGCAAAATGGTGACATTTGTCATATAAAATTCTGACGTTTATCACGATATTGCCCTTTTTTTTGTTGTTCTTGTAAAATAGTGACGTTTTTTGAGTAAAATTCCGATTATTATTCTAATGCCATAATTTAAAAGTTTTCTTATAGAATTGTGACTTTCGTTGAGCACAATTACGACTCTTTTCATAAATTAGCCAAAATGTTAAGCTTTTTCTTGTAAAATTGCGACTGTCAATGAGTAAAATTCCAACTTTTATCATAATATTGCAACAAATTTTAACTCACGTTGAGTAAAATTACGACTTTTATTACAATACTGCCAAAGTTTTTCTTGTGAAATTCCAACTCATTTTTCACAACAAGCTTTTTAATATTTGCATAATATGTATATATTATACTGTATATCTAGAAAGGGTGGTTATAAAGACGTAGGCATTATTTGGAGGTTTCAAGAAGGTAACAAGTACAAGTGTGTGTGTGTGTGTGTGTGTGTGTGTGTGTGTGTGTGTGTGTGTGTGTGTGTGTGTGTGTGTGTGTGTGTGTCCTCTGTCAGACAAGGAGACTGTCAGAGGCAATGCAGGAAATACAAAAAAATAACTCATAAAAAATGAGATGCGTCACTTGCAGCATTTTCGATCACATTTGTCAGGCCTGGAAATGTCAGTTTTGACTAAGTTGATGTGTGAAGCACAAGCTGCATGGGACATGAGAGGAGGAAGCCATGGAGACCCTTAGGGCTCTTTGGCACATTGACACTTTTTTCCCCCTGCTTGCTTACTTGCAAAAAGACCAACGGACACTTGTCGTTTTTTTTGTTTGTTTTTTATAGCCGTTTGTAATGTGTTTTTTAGGGATGGGCGATATAGCCTAAAACCTATATAGTGATATATATTGCAGCCACCTGCAATAATGATAAATATCACTGTTGATTATCTGGCAAACAAATGATAAAATAATAATTTCAAAACAGGTTACATAATTTAGCTGCTGATGTATGCAGTAACATATTGCATCATTTCCAGTTCGTCGCTACATCTGTAAGTGCAAGTTATACAAAGCGAAAGCCATTTATCAACAACACCCAGACACTTCGCCGGCTTCGCTGGGCCCGAGCTCATCTAAGATGGACTGATGCAAAGTGGAAAAGTGTTCTGTGGTCTGACGAGTCCACATTTCAATTGTTTTTGGAAACTGTGGACGTCATGTCCTCTGGAACAAAGAGGAAAAGAACCATCCGGACTGTTATAGGCGCAAAGTTGAAAAGTCAGCATCTGTGATGGTATGAGGGTGTATTAGTGCCCAAGGCATGGGTAACTTACACATCTGTGAAGGCACCATTAATGCTGAAAGGTACATACAGGTTTTGGAGCAACATATGTTGCCATCCAAGCAACGTTATCATGGACGCCCCTGCTTATTTCAGCAAGACAATGCCAAGCCACATGTTACAACAGTTTGGCTTCATAGTAAAAGAGTCCAGACCTGTCTCCCATTGAAAATGTGTTGCGCAATATGAAGCCTAAAATAGCAGAACAGAGACCCCGGACTGTTGAACAACTTAAGCTGTACATCAAGCAAGAATGGGAAATAATTCCACTTCAAAAATGTGTCTCCTCAGTTCCCAAACGTTTATTGAGTGTTGTTAAAAGGAAAGGCCATGTAACACAGTGGTAAAAACTTATTTGCAATGTGTTGCTGCCATTAAATTCTAACTTCATGATTATTTGCAAAAAAAAGTTTCTCAGTGTAAACATTAAATATCTTGTCTTTGCAGTCTATTCAAATGAATATAAGTTGAACGGATTTGCAAATCATAGTATTCTGTTTTTATTTACCATTTTGGGTTTTGTATTATTAACCTACATAATAATTGGTTACTTTCTGCTGTAACATGTTTTTATCTCCACTTCTGTTAAAATATAATAAACATTTATTATTGGATACTTAACATAAATTTTGGGTGACACTTCAAATTGGATCCAATAGCACATAGTTACTGAGGCAGTATTGGTCATATTAATGTTCATTTTTAACATTACGGGATCATTGAATGATTACATTTTTGATTACAATTATAATCTGGCAAAAAAAACAATTAAATTATTTACTTATTCCCTTTTAGTGCTTACAATATTTTGAGCAAAATAAGTCAACACAAACAAAAACTACTATTGGAACTTATTTAAATCCTTTGGTTTTTGCCCTTAAAGTCCTTCGAGTTTAGGGACTTTTTCCAGACTTTGTAAACGATAACAAAAAACACAAAATAGTTTTTTTGTGATAATAATATATTGGTCTAATCACTGTACCATGTGGTGAAACAATTATGACTGTTCATATTTGTATCGATTCATCCACCTCTGTTTACATTTCATACCCTCTAATGGTGTGTGGCATGTTTAGCTGCCCGAACGCTCGATTAATCGAACAAACTAATCCACAGATTACAAAAATAATCGATAGCTGCAGCCCCAGTTGGAAAATGTTTTTTTTTCCTGAATTATTTCACTTTATAATAACTACTATGTATTTTCTTGTGTAGTATATTCTTTTTAAAGGCTTATTACAAGTCCATTGTAAAGGTGATTATAATACTCCAGAAATTGCTCGTTTATTGCAGTTAATTGGCTCTGGGCTCTGGACCGTGGTAAATTAAAGTTGGAATTATTCATTATAAATCCAATACTTTCATAGCTAGTTACGGCCGGGTTAGTAAACTAACCCGGCCGTATTGCAATGTCATACTTGCCAACCCTCCCGGATTTTCCGGGAGACTCCTGAAATTTAGCGCCTCTCCCGAAAACCTCCCGGGACAAATTTTCTCCCGAAATTCAGGCGGACCTGAGTGACGTGTCGACAGCCTGTTTTCACGTCCGCTTTCCCACAATATAAACAGCGTGCTTACCCAATCACGTTTTAACTGTAGAATGATCGAGGGCGAGTTCTTGGTTTCTTATGTGGGTTTATTGTTAGGCAGTTTCATTAACATCCTCCCAGCGCGGCAACAACACACAACAGCAGTCACGTTTTCGTCTACCGTAAAGCAGTTCGTCTGCCGTAAACAGCAATGTTGTGACACTCTTAAACAGGACAATACTGCCATCTACTGTGCATGCATATGTGACAATAACATCTACGGCTTTTAGAGAGTGCAGTGCACAACTGCGCACACAATAAGGAGACGAAGCAGAATGCATCATCAGAGAGGGTGTTCAGCATGGTTAGAAAAATAGTGACAGAGAATAAAACAAGGATGGACAATTCAACCCTTAACTCAACAATGAGTAGATGAGCGTTATGTGTGTGTGTATATGTGTAAATAAATGAACACTGAAATTCAAGTATTTCTCTTATATATATATATACACAATAAAAATATATATATAGCTAGAATTCACTGAAAGTCAAGTATTTCTTATATATATATATATATATATATATATATATATATATATATATATGAAATACTTGACTCCTCCCCTCTTAACCACAACCCCCCCCCGACCACCTCCCGAAATCGGAGGTCTCAAAGTTGGCAAATATGTGCAATGTTAAGATTTAATCATTGATATATAAACTATCAGACTGCGTGGTCGGTAGTAGTGGGTTTCAGTAGGCCTTTAATTTAGGCCAAAAATCCAAAGAATATGCTTTAAAAAAAGTAAAACTGCATACTTTGAAACCAGGGACAATTGTATGTGGTGGGTCTGGCTTGAATTTTGCCTCGTCCCTCACTTTAAGCATGAGTGAAGAATGCACTACTAACCTGATATGTCTGAAAGAGATGGTACATTATTATCTCCTCACAGGTGCTACCCGATGGTTGTTTGAGCACACTGCCGCTAGTCCTGCATAGTGCTGATGTGTATTTCTGGTCTTGTCATGGTCGTTTGGACAGAAGGGCGACACGGCAGTACAGCTGGATCAAAAGGGACGTCTTTACTGAACCAAAAGTTGCTTTATTACAAGCGAGCATCATTATACAGGACCGCAGTACCTGGAGGAGGTCAGGTCAAGAAAATGAAGGACTCCTAACTTGGAGAAGCCAAACCATCAGTTTTATATTCCTCCTTTCTGTCTCTGTGTGTGTGCTAAGTCAGGAGAGCACATTCTGACCATAAAAGGTGTGTAAGTGTCTGGAAAACAACTGCTTTAAGTCATAACTTCAATGTTGGCGTTGAGCTAAACGGGTAGTCTCTTCTCAATGATAGGGCTATCACTTTTCTATTTCGAAGTCCCAATTAGGGCCTCTTTCCTATAAGAAGTGATCCAATCCACCTGCGAATGTCAAACTAAGCGGCCTTATCTTATTATGTGCTCAAACTGAAATACAACTGTTTACTTAAACTTGGTGGTTTGCTTTCTCCAAGGTGAATATGAACATTCACCATATGCAAAACGTAATATGAGTTAATTGATTCACTTAAGTGCCACTCCTAAAGGCTTCAGTCACGCGTAGGATTCTCACAGGAATGTTATTCTATGTACTGTATAATACATATGTTATTCTATATATAATAAATGTTATTATATATATAATACATATATTATTCTATATATAATACATATGTTGTTTTATATATAATATGTTATTTTATATATAATACATATGTTATTCTATATATAATACATATGTTATTCTACATGTAATACATATGCTATTCAATATATAAAACCTGTTTTATTCTATATAGAATAATAAATGATAAATGGGTTGTACTTGTATAGCGCTTTTCTACCTTCAAGGTACTCAAAGCGCTTTGACACTACTTCCACATTTACCCATTCACACACTGATGGAGGGAGCTGCCATGCAAGGCGCTACCAGCACCCATCAGGAGCAAGGGTGAAGTGTCTTGCTCAGGACACAACGGACATGACGAGGTTGGTACTAGGTGGGGATTGAACCAGGGACCCTTGGGTTGCGCACGGCCACTCTCCCACTGCGCCACGCCGTCCCCACATATGTTATTCTATATACAATACATATATTCTATATATAATACGTATGTTATTTTATATATAATACATATGTTATTCTATACATAATACATATAATTCTATATATAATACATATGTTATTTTATATATAATCCATATGTTATTCTTTATATAATACACATTATATTCTATGTATAATACATATGTTTTTCTATATATAATACATATGCTATTCTATGTATAATACATAATTTTCCTGAAGGAATCAATAAAGTACTATCTATGTATATGTTATTCTATATATAATACATATGTTATTCTTTATATAATACATATGTTATTCTTTTTATAATACATATGTTATTCTTTATATAATACATATGTTATTCTTTATATAATACATATGTTATTCTATATATAATACATATGTTTTTCTATATATAATACATATGTTATTCTATATATAATACATATGTTATTCTACATATAATACATATGTTATTCTACATGTAATACATGTTATTCAATATATAAAACATATTTTATTCTATATAGAATACATATGTTATTCTATATATATGTTATTCTATATATAGTATGTTATTCTACATATAATACATATGTTATTCTTTATATAATACACATGTTCTATATATAATACATATGTTATTCTATATATAATACATCTATTATTCTATATATAATACATATGTTATTCTTTATATAATACATATGTTATTCTATATAGAATACATGTTATTCTTTATATAATACACATGCTATTCTATATATATAATACATATGTTATTCTATATATAATACATATGTTATTCTATATATAATACATATGTTATTCTTTATATAATACACATGTTATTCTATATATAATACATCTATTATTCTATATATAATACATATGTTATTTTATATATAATACATATGTTATTCTTTATATAATACATATGTTATTCTATATAGAATACATGTTATTCTTTATATAATACACATGTTATTCTATATATGTCATACATATGTTATTCTACATATAATACATATGTTATTCTATATAGAATACATATGTTATTCTTTATATAATACACATGTTATTCTATATATAATACATATGTTTTTCTATATATAATACATATGTTATTCTATATATAATACATATGTTATTCTATATATATGTTATTCTATATATAGTATGTTATTCTACATATAATACATATGTTATTCTTTATATAATACACATGTTGTTCTATATATAATACATATGTTATTCTATATATAATACATCTATTATTCTATATATAATACATATGTTATTCTTTATATAATACATATGTTATTCTATATAGAATACATGTTATTCTTTATATAATACACATGCTATTCTATATATATAATACATATGTTATTCTATATATAATACATATGTTATTCTTTATATAATACACATGTTATTCTATATATAATACATCTATTATTCTATATATAATACATATGTTATTTTATATATAATACATATGTTATTCTTTATATAATACATATGTTATTCTATATAGAATACATGTTATTCTTTATATAATACACGTTATTCTATATATGTCATACATATGTTATTCTACATATAATACATATGTTATTCTATATAGAATACATATGTTATTCTTTATATAATACACATGTTATTCTATATATAATACATATGTTTTTCTATATATAATACATATGTTATTCTATATATAATACATATGTTATTCTATATATATGTTATTCTATATATAGTATGTTATTCTACATATAATACATATGTTATTCTTTATATAATACACATGTTCTATATATAATACATATTTGCTTACATGTCCTTTGGCAAGTTTCACTGCAATAAGGCACTTTTGGTAGCCATCCACAAGCTTCTGGTTGAATTTTTGACCACTCCTCTTGACAAAATTGGTGCAGTTCAGGTAAATGTGTTGGTTTTCTGACATGGACTTGTTTCTTCAGCATTGTCCACACAAGTCAGGACTTTGGGAAGGCATTTCTAAAACTTTCATTCTAGCCTGATTTAGCCATTCCTTTACCACTTTTGATGTGTCTTTGGGGTCATTGTCCTGTTGGAACACCCAACTGCGCCCAAAACCCAACTGATGATTTTAGCTTGTCCTGAAGAATTTGGAGGTAATCCTCCTTTTTCATTGTCCCATTTACTCTCTGTAAAGCACCAGTTCCTTTGGCAGCAAAACAGGCCCAGAGAATAATACTACCACCACCATGCTTGACGGTAGGCATGATGTTCCTGGGATTAAAGGCCTCACCTTTTCTCCTCCAAACATATTGCTGGGTATTGTGGCCAAACAGCTCAATTTTTGTTTCATCTGACTACAGAACTTTCCTCCAGAAGGTCTTATCTTTGTCCAAGCGATGTCAGATGAAACAAAAATTCTTTACAATTCTTGACCAGCGATCTGTGAGGGCCCCGTGTTCTGTAGGAACCTCGTTTTGCGTGAAGAAGCGCATTAATGTGTACTGTGTTCCAATCCTGGTCGGAGATGTTTCAAGATGGGTTGCAGTTTTATGTTTAGTTACGTTCTTACTAGGGATGTCCGATAATATCGGCAGTCCGATGTTATCGGCCGATAAATGCTTTAAAATGTAAAATCGGAAATTATCGGTATCTGTTTCAAAAAGTAAAATGTATGACTTTTTTAAAACGCCGCTACGGACGTAGGGAGAAGTACAGAGCGCCAATAAACCTTAAAGACACTGCCTTTAGGTGCTGGCCCAGTCACATAATATATGCGACTTCACACACACAAGTGAATGCAAAGCATACTTGGTCAACAGCCATACAGGTCACACTGAGGGTGGCCGTATAAACAACTTTAACACTGTTGCAAAAATGCGCCACACTGTGAACCCACACCAAACAAGAATGACAAACACATTTCGGGAGAACATCCGCACCGTAACACAACATAAACACAACAGAACAAATAACCCAGAACCCATTGCAGCACTTACTCTTCCGGGACGCTAGAATATACACCCCCCCCGCTACCCCTAACCCCGCCCACCCATACCTCCTCATGCTCTCTCAGGGAGAGCATGTCCCAAATTCCAAGCTGCTGTTTTGAGGCATTTAAAAAAAAAAAAATGCACTTTGTGACTTCAATAATAAATATGGCAGTGCCATGTTGGCATTTTTTTCCCTAACTTGAGTTGATTTATTTTGGAAAACCTTGTTACATTGTTTAATGCAGGGGTGCTCATTACGTCGATCGCGAGCTACCGGTCGATCTCCAGCCAGGCATTAAAAAAATAGTCCTAAAAATGAGCGATCATAAATCTTCACTATGACGTCACTTTCGTCACTTGATTGACATTCACGGCACCCGAGGGTCTTCTGAGATGACGCTGGCTGCTGCCAGCTCATTAATATTACCGACTGGAAGGCGAGGAACACTTTATTTCAACAGACTCTGGCGCCGTACCTGTTGTCAAAACTCCAAAGACCGACTGCACAGTTGCGCTAACAAAACAAGAGTCTCAGAAAGCTGGCGTGCACAAGCTAGCAAGCTACGGAGTTTGCCGACAATGTATTTCTTGTAAAGTGCATACAAAGGAGTACGGAAGCTGGACAAATAAGATGCCAAAAACCAACCACTTTCATGTGGTATTGGACAGAAAGGAGGACTTTTTTCTCCTCCATTCGAAAATGCGGACGTTTTTAGCACCACTGTCTGATTCCAATCACTGCAAGTCATCAGAATCAGGTAATACACCAACTTATATTCTTGTCTTCATGAAAGAAAGGAATCTATATGTGTTAAACATGCCTGTATTATCTTTAAACACCTTAACTTGTTAACAATATTAACTATATGTGTTAAACATGCTTGTATTATCTTTAAACACCTTTAACTTGTTAACAATATTAACTATATGTGTTAAACATGCTTGTATTATCTTTAAACACCTTTAATTTTTTAACAATATTAACTATATGTATTAAACATGCTTGTATTATCTTTAAACACCTTTAATTTATTAATAATATTAACTATATGTATTAAACATGCTTGTATTATCATTAAACACCTTTAATGTATTAACAATATTAACTATATATATATTAAACATTCTTGTATTATCATTAAACACCTTTAATTTATTAACAATATTAACTATGTGTTAAACATGATTGCATTATCATTAAACACCTTTAATTTATTAACAATATTAACTATATGTGTTAAACATGCTTGTATTATCATTAAACATCTTTAACTTGTTAACAAAAACATATATTTCATAAATAAGTAAATATAAATTATATATATGAATGAGGTAGATCCCCACGACTTGATCAATTGAAAAGTAGCTCGCCTGCAGAAAAAGTGTGAGCACCCCTGGTTTAATGCATCCAGCGGGGCATCACAACAAAATCAGGCATAATAATGAGTTAATTCCACGACTGTATATATCGGTATCAGTTGATATCGGAATCGGTAATTAAGAGTTGGACAATATTGGAATATCGGATACCCTTTTTTTTTTTGTACAAAACTTGAATCAAATTAAATTAAGGTTTGAATAAAAAGGTATACAAATGGTTTAAAATAAATAAAAAAGTGTAAAAAAATTTTTTATTTAACCCTGAATGCACCAAATATTGTGACCAATAATGTAAGCTCATCTTTACATCCATTTTTAACATCTTTCCCCCCCCCCCCCTTTACTTCCTGTTCTATTCAAATATTCATGCCGTCTTTTCTCATATCCTGTCAGGAAGCCATGACGGTGGATGACACCCGTGAGAAGACAGCAGGAAGTGGGAGGTCACGTGCAGGTAAACATGAGCCAAGTAACATGCACCTTGGTGGAAAGAGAGAGAAAGAGAGCGAGAGAGAGAGGGACAGAGAGAGAAAGCCACGCCCACTATTCTTTATTAAAGCTCCCTCTCTCTCTCTCTCCTCCATCACTGATGAAGTCCTCCAGCCGACACAGCAGAGCAGAGGAGAAGACAATAACATGTTTTCCTGCCGGCCACAGACACGCCACAGTCCGTCAGCCGCTCAGAAGAAGATGTTGAGAAGCTGCAAAGGGATCTGAAAGGAATCGTTCACATGTAAGTTTTTCTTTCGCTTCCTTTTCCACACCCAAAAAGTGGATTTGAAACCTCACTGTTTCATTCCAAAGATGAGATACAAACATTTCTCTCCTTCAGGTGTGTATTTTTCAACAATGCTCCATTGAGCCTTTTTTCACACAATGAGGAAATCATTTGTATTTATTATTTGTCAATTTTAATTCAAACTCTACCTAAAAATTATTTCTATTCACATGTATTCATTTACACATTTTATTGATCTATTATTTTTTCACTCATTTATTTATTATGTAATCATTTCAAAGATCTATTTTATTGCTGTATTATTTATTTACTCAATTATTATTTTGTATTAATTTATATGTATGTATTATCTATTTTCTTGTTGTGTGAATGCACACATATGTTATTCTTTATATAATACAAATGTTATTCTTTATATAATACATATGTTATTCTATATATAATACATATGTTATTCTATATATAATACATATGTTATTCTACATATAGTACATATGTTATTCTATATAGAATACATATGTTATTCTAAATATAATACATACGCTATTCTATATATAATACACATGTTATTCTACATATAATACATATGTTATTCTATATATAATACATATATTATTCCATATATAATATGTATGTTGTTCCATATATAATACAAATGTTATTCTATATATAATACATATGTTATTATATATATATAATACACATGTTATTAT
Organism: Nerophis lumbriciformis; assembly: GCF_033978685.3. Lineage (NCBI taxonomy): Eukaryota > Metazoa > Chordata > Actinopteri > Syngnathiformes > Syngnathidae > Nerophis > Nerophis lumbriciformis. The sequence continues at coordinate 38,351,029 of NC_084550.2, read as the reverse complement.
ATATATAATACACATGTTATTCTATATATAATACACATGTTATTCTACATATAATACATATGTTATTGTACATATAATACATATGTTATTCTATATATAATACATATGTTATTCTACATATAATACATATGCTATTCTATATATAATGCATATGTTATTCTATATATAATACATTTGTTATTCTATATAGAATACATGTGTTATTCTATATATAATACATATGTTATTCTATATATAATACACATGCTATTCTATATATGATACATATGATATTCTACATATAATACATATGTTATTCTATATATAATACGTATGTTATTCCATATATAATACAAATGTTATTCCATATATATTACAAATGTTATTCTATATATAATACATATGTTATTCTATTTATAATACACATGTTTTTCTATATATAATACACATGTTATCCTACATATAATACATATGTTGTTCTATATAATATGTTATTCTATATATAATACATATGTTATTCTATATATAATACATATATTATTCCGCATAAAATACATATGTTATTCTATATATAATACATATATTATTCCGCATAAAATACATATGTTATTCTTTATATAATACATATGTTGTTCTACATATAATACATATGTTATTCTATATATAATACATATATTATTTCACATATAATACATATGTTATTCTATATATAATACACATGTTATTCTATATATAATACATATGTTATTCTTAATACATATGTTATTCTATATATAATACATATGTTATTCTATATATAGTACAAATGTTATTGTATATATAATACGCATGTTATTCTATATATAATGCACATGTTATTCTATATATAATACATATGTTATTCTATATATAGTACATATGTTATTGTATATATAATACACATGTTATTCTATATATAATACATATGTTTTTCTATATATAATACATATGCTATTCTATATATAATACATATGTTATTCTATATATAATACATATGTTATTGTATATATAATACATATGTTATTCTATATATAGTACATATGTTATTGTATATATAATACACATGTTATTCTATATATAATACATATGTTATTTTACACCATTTTTCATCCCTTCTTTATTGTTATTCCTATTCTTTTTAGCCTCTGCATAACTTCACCCCTGCATGTTCATCCGATCTACACCGTTCCAACTTCAAATATGTTCCGCCCATTCCGGAATGGTTGGGGCTTCTTCAACAATTTTCACAAAATTCCCTGATTTCCCAGATTTCCGTGAAAATGTTCCCATGGAAAATGAATTTCGACCTTCCGCAATTTCCACATTTTTCAGCCGATTCAAACCATTCCACTTTCAACACATTCCACTCATCCTGGAAATTCAATCTGCACATTTTCAACATTCAAAAACATTCCGAGAATTCTTTGTTTTTAAAAGCCCTATTCCGACCTTTTTTTCCTGCTTTCCTTCCACATTTTTCAACCATTCTACCATCCAAACGTACCATTTAGTTCCGACATCAAAGTCACCTTTTGCAATTTTCCGAAAAAATCCTGGTTTTCTCGAAATTCCAAGGATTCCGGAATACCAATTGAAAGTGTCACGACCTTAACATTTCTCCATTGATTCCAAAAATTCCAACATCAACCCATTCATCTCATCCAGGCCAATTGTGATAGCATCTATATATATATTTTATTACCAAGTTTTACCCGAAATTCCTAAATTTCCATGAAATTCCCATTTAAAGGAATGGACACTCTTTCAGAATTCCACAATTTCAACAGTTTAATTCAACCTTCAAACCATCAGCATTTCAGTTCAGCTTCAGCATCGGAGCATTCACACGTCATCTCAACAGAAATTGCTTCATCTAATTTCATCTAATTTACACCAGGGGTGTCAAAGTCATTTTATCTCATGGGCCGCATGGAGGAAAATCTGTGTACACAGACTATTAAAATCATGGCATAAAAAATAAAAAATAATGTTTTACTTTGGCCAAAAATAGAACAAACACATTCTGAAAATATCACAGGAAAAATATAGAAAACAAATACCGTCATGAAGGAAAGAAGAAAGAGAATGAATGTTTATAACTGAATACATTTACAACATTTTACAAATTTTCTTTTTTAGTATTTTTTTTATGAATTAAGTAACGTTTATGGCAACCTTTTTCCAAAACACAATATAGAATGTGAGATATAACAGGACAATGCATACATTTTTTTTTTGTTTTCAAAACGCTTACAAAAAAGTGGGACCCCAAATATTTACTGTGGGACCCCATTTTTATGACTTGATGGGGACCCCATTTTGAAAATTCCTAGCGCCAACACTGATGGGAGTGTTGGTGCGTGCAAAACAGCAGCAGGCGGCTGTGGCCTGCGGGCCGGTAATAATGCTAATCAAATATAATCTCGGGGGCCATAGATCATGTTTTCTCTTTCGTCACTGCATAAACCAGGGGTGTCCAAAATGCAGCCTAGGGGCCATTTTGTTCCTCAAAAGCATTTTCGGTAAAAAAAAATAAAAAATGTGTGAATGCTAAATGAAGCCAAACTGAATTGCTAACAGTCAACATGCTAGCCTGATAACGTCAGTCAATAAAATCACAAAATGAGCTAGAAAAGTGAGCAAAAATTGACAATATAGAATATTTTTGAAGTTACGAAGCATGAAACTTAAGCATGCTAACAATTAGCATGTATCAAGTACCAAAATACTCTGAGGCAGACGATATTGCCAAAAGTATTTGGCCGCCTGCCTTGACTCACATATGAACTTGAAGTGCCATCCCATTCCTAACCCATAGGGTTCAATATGATGTGGGTCCACCTTTTGCAGCTATTACAGCTTCAACTCTTCTGGGAAGGCTGTCCACAAGGTTGCCGAGTGTGTTTATAGGAATTTTCCACCATTCTTCCAAAAGCGCATTGGTGAGGTCACACACTGATGTTGGTCGAGAAGTGTGTTTGCTGTGGTCTGGAACAACATAGCACACAAACAACTATCTGAAATGCAGCCAATATTACATAAAGATAATGTGTCATGAGACATGCAAAACTAAATTATATACACAGAGGATAAAAGTAAAAAATATTAAATGAGCTCAAATATACAGTACCTACAAATGAGGCATACACAGCATAAAACTTTTGTTGGACAAAATGAGACCAAGAAGGAGTGGAAGATTTTACATGTAAACAAACTGTTGCGTCACAGTCCACACTATGGTGAGTTCAAGAACCGCTGAAATTAGTAGGACAAAACTACCAAAACACCAAATAGTGTCACCAGTGAAGCATACACACAAACATATTAAACAGTTCTAAAAATTGGGAAGGTTTGTGTCGTGTTTGTCCTCAAACAAAAAACATACTAAAACTAAAAAAATATTTTCCCCCCTCTTTATCCATTTACAATCCTTTTTAAAACATGCTCCAGGGAGCCAATAGGGCGGCGCTAAAGATAACGTTGGATAAATAGAGCGCAAGGCATCATGTAAGAAACACTGGTTTATACTCCATGTTGGAGTATAGATGTTGGAGTATGGATGTTGGAGTATGGATGTCGGAGTGTAGATGTCGGAGTGTAGATGCCGGAGTGTAGATGCCGGAGTGTAAATGTCGGAGTGTAGTTGTCGGAGTGTAGATGTCGGAGTATGGAAGTCGGAGTATGGAAGTCGGAGTATGGAAGTCGGAGTATGGATGTCGGAGTATGGATGTCGAAGTGTGGATGTCGGAGTGTGGATGTCGGAGTGTGGATGTCGGAGTGTAGATGCTGGAGTGTAGATGCTGGAGTGTAGATGCCGGAGTGTAGATGCCGGAGTTTAGATGTCGGAGTGTAGATGCCGGAGTGTAGATGCCGGAGTGTAGATGCCGGAGTGTAGATGTCGGAGTGTAGATGTCGGAGTGTAGATGTCGGAGTATGGAAGTCGGAGTATGGAAGTCGGAGTATGGAAGTCGGAGTATGGATGTCGGAGTGTAGATGTCGGAGTGTAGATGTCGGAGTGTAGATGTCGGAGTGTGGTTGTCGGAGTGTGGTTGTCGGAGTGTGGTTGTCGGAGTGTATATGTTGGAGTATGGATGTTGGAGTGTGGATGTTGGAGTATGGATGTTGGAGTATGGAAGTCGGAGTATGGAAGTCGGAGTATGGAAGTCGGAGTATAGATGTAGGAGTATGGATGTAGGAGTATACAGATTAAAGCCAGTAAATTAGAATATTTTGAAAAACTTGATTTATTTCAGTAATTGCATTCAAAAGGTGTAACTTGTACATTATATTTATTCATTGCACACAGACTGATGCATTCAAATGTTTATTTCATTTAATTTTGATGATTTGAAGTGGCAACAAATGAAAATCCAAAATTCCGTGTGTCACAAAATTAGAATATTACTTAAGGCTAATACAAAAAAGGGATTTTTAGAAATGTTGGCCAACTGAAAAGTATGAAAATGAAAAATATGAGCATGTACAATACTTGGTTGGAGCTCCTTTTGCCTCAATTACTGCGTTAATGCGGCGTGGCATGGAGTCGATGAGTTTCTGGCACTGCTCAGGTGTTATGAGAGCCCAGGTTGCTCTGATAGTGGCCTTCAACTCTTCTGCGTTTTTGGGTCTGGCATTCTGCATCTTCCTTTTCACAATACCCCACAGATTTTCTATGGGGCTAAGGTCAGGGGAGTTGGCGGGCCAATTTAGAACAGAAATACCATGGTCCGTAAACCAGGCACGGGTAGATTTTGCGCTGTGTGCAGGCGCCAAGTCCTGTTGGAACTTGAAATCTCCATCTTCATAGAGCAGGTCAGCAGCAGGAAGCATGAAGTGCTCTAAAACTTGCTGGTAGACGGCTGCGTTGACCCTGGATCTCAGGAAACAGAGTGGACCGACACCAGCAGATGACATGGCACCCCAAACCATCACTGATGGTGGAAACTTTACACTAGACTTCAGGCAACGTGGATCCTGTGCCTCTCCTGTCTTCCTCCAGACTCTGGGACCTCGATTTCCAAAGGAAATGCAAAATTTGCATGGTTGGGTGATGGTTTGGGGTGCCATGTCATCTGCTAGTGTCGGTCCACTCTGTTTCCTGAGATCCAGGGTCAACGCAGCCGTCTACCAGCAAGTTTTAGAGCACTTCATGCTTCCTGCTGCTGACCTGCTCTATGGAGATGGAGATTTCAAGTTCCAACAGGACTTGGCACCTGCACACAGCGCAAAATCTACCCGTGCCTGGTTTACGGACCATGGTATTTCTGTTCTAAATTGGCCCGCCAACTCCCCTGACCTTAGCCCCATAGAAAATCTGTGGGGTATTGTGAAAAGGAAGATGCAGAATGCCAGACCCAAAAACGCAGAAGAGTTGAAGGCCACTATCAGAGCAACCTGGGCTCTCATAACACCTGAGCAGTGCCAGAAACTCATCGACTCCATGCCACGCCGCATTAACGCAGTAATTGAGGCAAAAGGAGCTCCAACCAAGTATTGAGTATTGTACATGCTCATATTTTTCATTTTCATACTTTTCAGTTGGCCAACATTTCTAAAAATCCCTTTTTTGTATTAGCCTTAAGTAATATTCTAATTTTGTGACACACGGAATTTTGGATTTTCATTTGTTGCCACTTCAAATCATCAAAATTAAATGAAATAAACATTTGAATGCATCAGTCTGTGTGCAATGAATAAATATAATGTACAAGTTACACCTTTTGAATGCAATTACTGAAATAAATCAAGTTTTTCAAAATATTCTAATTTACTGGCTTTTACCTGTAAATGTTGTAGTGTGGATGTTGGAGTATAGATGTTGGAATATAGATGTTGGAGTGTGGATGTTGGAGTATGAATGTAGGAGTATGGATGTAGGAGTATGGGATGTAGGAGTATGGATGTTGGAGTATGGATGTTGGAGTATGGATGTTGGAGTATGGATGTAGGAGTGTGGATGTTGGAGTATGGATGTTGGAGTATAGATGTAGGACTGTGGATGTTGGAGTGTGGATGTTGGAGTATAGATGTAGGAGTATGGATGTTGGAGTATGGATGTTGGAGTATAGATGTAGGAGTATAAATGTAGGAGTGTGGATGTTGGAGTATGGATGTTGGAGTATAGATGTAGGAGTGTGGATGTTGGAGTATAGATGTTGGAGTATAGATGTAGGAGTGTGGATGTTGGAGTTTGGATGTTGGAGTATAGATGTAGGAGTATAGATGTAGGAGTATAGTTGTAGGAGTATGGATGTTGGAGTATAGATGTAGGAGTATAGATGTAGGAGTGTGGATGTTGGAGTGTGTATGTTGTAGTATGGATGTAGGAGTATGGATGTAGGAGTGTGGATGTAGGAGTATATATGTTGGAGTGTGGATGTTGGAGTGTGGATGTTGGAGTATATATGTTGGAGTGTGGATGTTGGAGTGTGGATGTTGGAGTATAGATGTTGGAGTATGGAAGTCGGAGTATGGAAGTCAGAGTATGGAAGTCGGAGTATGGACGTCGGAGTATAGATGTAGGAGTATGGATGTAGGAGTATATATGTTGGAGTGTGGATGTTGGAGTGTGGATGTTGGAGTATAGATGTTGGAGTATAGATGTTGGAGTATAGATGTTGGAGTGTGGATGTTGGAGTATAGATGTAGGAGTATGGATGTAGGAGTATGGATGTAGGAGTATGGGATGTAGGAGTATGGGATGGAGGAGTAGGGATGCATGAGTATGGATGCTGGAGTGTGGATGTTGGAGTATAGATGTAGGAGTATAGATGTAGGAGTATGGATGTTGGAGTATGGATGTTGGAGTATAGATGTAGGAGTGTGGATGTTGGAGTGTGGATGTTGGAGTATAGATGTAGGAGTATAGATGTAGGAGTATAGATGTAGGAGTATGGATGTTGGAGTATGGATGTTGGAGTATAGATGTAGGAGTATAGATGTAGGAGTGTGGATGTTGGAGTATGGATGTTGGAGTATGGATGTAGGAGTGTGGATGTTGGAGTGTAGATGTTGGAGTATGGATGTAGGAGTATAGATGTAAAAGTATAGATGTAGGAGTATGGATGTAGGAGTATGGATGTAGGAGTATAGATGTAGGAGTGTGGATGTTGGAGTATAGATGTTGGAGTATAGATGTAGGAGTATGGATGTTGGAGTATAGATGTAGGAGTATAGATGTAGGAGTATAGATGTAGGAGTGTGGATGTTGGAGTGTGGATGTAGGAGTATGGATGTAGGAGTATGGATGTTGGAGTGTGGATGTAGGAGTGTGAATGTTGGAGTATAGATGTAGGAGTGTGGATGTTGGAGTTTGGATGTTGGAGTATAGATGTAGGAGTATAGATGTAGGAGTATAGTTGTAGGAGTATGGATGTTGGAGTATGGATGTTGGAGTATAGATGTAGGAGTATAGATGTAGGAGTGTGGATGTTGGAGTGTGTATGTTGGAGTATGGATGTTGGAGTGTGGATGTAGGAGTGTGGATGTTGGAGTGTGGATGTTGGAGTGTAGATGTTGGAGTATAGATGTAGGAGTATGGATGTAGGAGTGTGGATGTAGGAGTGTGGATGTTGGAGTATAGATGTTGGAGTATAGATGTAGGAGTGTGGATGTTGGAGTTTGGATGTTGGAGTATAGATGTAGGAGTATAGATGTAGGAGTATAGTTGTAGGAGTATGGATGTTGGAGTATAGATGTAGGAGTATAGATGTAGGAGTGTGGATGTTGGAGTGTGTATGTTGGAGTATGGATGTTGGAGTGTGGATGTAGGAGTGTGGATGTAGGAGTGTAGATGTTGGAGTATAGATGTAGGAGTATAGATGTAGGAGTATGGACGTAGGAGTATGGATATAGGAGTATGGATGTAGGAGTATAGATGTAGGAGTATGGATGTAGGATTATGGATGTAGGAGTATGGATGTAGGAGTATGGATGTTGGAGTGTGGATGTAGGAGTGTGGATGTTGGAGTATAGATGTAGGAGTGTGGATGTTGGAGTATGGATGTTGGAGTATAGATGTAGGAGTATAGATGCAGGAGTGTGGATGTTGGAGTGTGTATGTTGGAGTATGGATGTTGGAGTGTGGATGTAGGAGTGTGGATGTAGGAGTGTGGACGTTGGAGTGTAGATGTTGGAGTATAGATGTAGGAGTATGGATGTAGGAGTGTGGATGTAGGAGTGTGGATGTTGGAGTATAGATGTAGGAGTGTGGATGTTGGAGTATGGATGTTGGAGTATAGATGTAGGAGTGTGGATGTTGGAGTGTGGATGTTGGAGTATAGATGTAGGAGTATAGATGTAGGAGTATAGATGTAGGAGTATGGATGTTGGAGTATGGATGTTGGAGTATAGATGTAGGAGTATAGATGTAGGAGTGTGGATGTTGGAGTATGGATGTTGGAGTATGGATGTAGGAGTGTGGATGTTGGAGTGTAGATGTTGGAGTATGGATGTAGGAGTATAGATGTAAAAGTATAGATGTAGGAGTATGGATGTAGGAGTATGGATGTAGGAGTATAGATGTAGGAGTGTGGATGTTGGAGTATAGATGTTGGAGTATAGATGTAGGAGTATGGATGTTGGAGTATAGATGTAGGAGTATAGATGTAGGAGTATAGATGTAGGAGTGTGGATGTTGGAGTGTGGATGTAGGAGTATGGATGTAGGAGTATGGATGTTGGAGTGTGGATGTAGGAGTGTGAATGTTGGAGTATAGATGTAGGAGTGTGGATGTTGGAGTTTGGATGTTGGAGTATAGATGTAGGAGTATAGATGTAGGAGTATAGTTGTAGGAGTATGGATGTTGGAGTATGGATGTTGGAGTATAGATGTAGGAGTATAGATGTAGGAGTGTGGATGTTGGAGTGTGTATGTTGGAGTATGGATGTTGGAGTGTGGATGTAGGAGTGTGGATGTTGGAGTGTGGATGTTGGAGTGTAGATGTTGGAGTATAGATGTAGGAGTATGGATGTAGGAGTGTGGATGTAGGAGTGTGGATGTTGGAGTATAGATGTTGGAGTATAGATGTAGGAGTGTGGATGTTGGAGTTTGGATGTTGGAGTATAGATGTAGGAGTATAGATGTAGGAGTATAGTTGTAGGAGTATGGATGTTGGAGTATAGATGTAGGAGTATAGATGTAGGAGTGTGGATGTTGGAGTGTGTATGTTGGAGTATGGATGTTGGAGTGTGGATGTAGGAGTGTGGATGTAGGAGTGTAGATGTTGGAGTATAGATGTAGGAGTATAGATGTAGGAGTATGGACGTAGGAGTATGGATATAGGAGTATGGATGTAGGAGTATAGATGTAGGAGTATGGATGTAGGATTATGGATGTAGGAGTATGGATGTAGGAGTATGGATGTTGGAGTGTGGATGTAGGAGTGTGGATGTTGGAGTATAGATGTAGGAGTGTGGATGTTGGAGTATGGATGTTGGAGTATAGATGTAGGAGTATAGATGCAGGAGTGTGGATGTTGGAGTGTGTATGTTGGAGTATGGATGTTGGAGTGTGGATGTAGGAGTGTGGATGTAGGAGTGTGGACGTTGGAGTGTAGATGTTGGAGTATAGATGTAGGAGTATGGATGTAGGAGTGTGGATGTAGGAGTGTGGATGTTGGAGTATAGATGTAGGAGTGTGGATGTTGGAGTATGGATGTTGGAGTATAGATGTAGGAGTATAGATGTAGGAGTGTGGATGTTGGAGTGTGTATGTTGGAGTATGGATGTTGGAGTGTGGATGTAGGAGTGTGGATGTAGGAGTGTGGATGTTGGAGTTTAGATGTTGGAGTATAGATGTAGGAGTATAAATGTAGGAGTATGGATGTAGGAGTGTGGATGTTGGAGTGTAGATGTTGGAGTATAGATGTAGGAGTATAGATGTAGGAGTATGGATGTAGGAGTATGGATGTAGGAGTGTGGATGTAGGAGTGTGGATGTTGGAGTATAGATGTAGGAGTATAGATGTAGGAGTATGGATGTAGGAGTATGGATGTAGGAGTATAGATGTAGGAGTATGGATGTAGGATTATGGATATAGGAGTATGGATGTAGGAGTATGGATGTTGGAGTGTGGATGTTGGAGTATAGATGTTGGAATATGGCTGTTAGAGTATAGATGTTGGAGTATGGCTGTTAGAGTATAGATGTTGGAGTTTGGCTGTTAGAGTATGGATGTTGGAGTATGGATGTTGGAGTATGGATGTTGGAGTATGGATGTCGGAGTATGGATGTTGGAGTGTAGATGTAGGAGTATGGATGTTTGAGTATGTGGTAGTAATTCCATATTGGAAATTACAGGGTTGACAACATCAGCAACTTTTCTTCTTCCTTTATGCATTTTGAGTCGTTTATTTTATTTCTCTCTCATGCTTTAATATAATATTTGTATTTTTAATTATTTTTATTTTGAAAATATTTGTATTTATTGCAAAACAGAAAACAGTATTCTCTATATTTGCTGAATGTGGTATGTATTATTTTCTATAGTAAATCTTTTTTAATTCACCTTATTATTTTTCTTAATTCATATGTATTTAATTATTCTAATTTCACTATTTTTGTAAAGTAGCACTTTTCAATTTTCTATTATTTCTAACTATATACTATATTATTTTTGTGTTTTAAATTAAATTGTTTCATAATTAGTTTTCTATTTTAAAATTATGTTGTTTTTATTTCTATTTCTCTTTGCTCGGAAATTGGACTTTTTCATACTTTATATTGTTTACTTTTTCATACTTTATATTGTTTGTATTGGACAAACAATACAACCACTAAGCCGACGTATGGCCCAGCATAGACCAGGCCAAGACTCAGCTGTCTACCTGCACCTCAGGGAGAAACAGTACTCCTTTGACAACAGAATGTACAGATTCTGGACAGGTAGGATGGATGGTACGAAAGGGGGATTAGGGAAGCTATCTATGTCAAGGTTGAAAAACCATCCCTGAACAGAGAAGACCACCAATCTCTCACATACAACACTGTCCTTTCAGCCATTCCTAAAAGACTCTGCAATTTAGCCTCCTATGTCTAAGACTATGTCATGATCCGTTGCCCGGATCGGGTTTTATTTTAGTTTAAGACTCCCTTAGTTCTGTTTTCAGCACCCCTGGGTTTGTGTTTCTTAGTTGCTATGGGTCCTGATTATTTCCACCTGCCTCTGATTAGTGTTCGGGACGCTCACCTGCTTCAGAGAGCTATTTATTCCTGCTTTTCGCCACACTCAGTCTGGCTGTTTTGCTTGCTCATGCAACATTGGATATCTTTTTGATTCCTGTTCTTGTACTTAGGTTCGCCATAGCTTCCCATGCTATTGGCACGATGTTCTGTTGATTTGTATTTCCTGTCTGAGTCATGGAAAATAAATCATCCACCTACCTGCACGCTGCCTCTGGAGTTCCGTCTGCGTCTTGGGGAAACGATCTGCGCATTACCATGCAACCACTCCGTAACGGACTAGATGTGACCAATCTAAATCTAAGACTAGATCTGACCAATTTAAGTCTAAGACTAGATGTGACCAATCTAAGTCTAGGACTAGATCTGACCAATTTAAGTCTAAGACTAGATCTGACCAATCTAAGTCTAAGACTAGATCTAACCAATCTAAGTCTAAGACTAGATGTGACCAATCTAAGTCTAAGACTAGATGTGACCAATCTAAGTCTAAAACTAGTTGTTACCAATCTAAGTCTAAGACTAGATGTGACCAATCTAAGTCTAAAACTAGATGTGACCAATCTAAGTCTAGGACTAGATCTGACCAATTTAAGTCTAAGATTAGATCTGACCAATCTAAGTCTAAGACTAGATCTAACCAATCTAAGTCTAAGACTAGATGTGACCAATCTAAGTCTAAGACTAGATGTGACCAATCTAAGTCATACAGTAGGTGTGACCAATGTAAGTCTAACACTAGATCTGACCAATTTAAATCTAAGACTAGATGTGACCAATCTAAGTCTAAGACTAGATGTGACCAATCTAAGTCTAAGACTAGATGTGACCAATTTAAGTCTAAGACTAGATGTGACCAATTTAAGTCTAAACCTAGATGTAACAATCTAAGTCTAAGACTAGATGTGACCAATCTAAGTCTAAGACTAGATCTGACCAGTCTAAGACTAGATGTGACCAATCTAAGTCTAAGAGTAGATGTGACCAATGTAAGTCTAACACTAGATCTGACCAATCTAAGTCTAAGACTAGATGTGACCAATCTATTTCTAAAACTAGATATGACCAATCTAAGACTAGATGTGACCAATCTAAATCTAAGACTAGATGTGACCAATCTAAGTCTAAGACTAGATGTAACAAACTAAGTCTAAGACTAGATGTGACCAATCTAAGTCCAAGACTAGATCTGACCAACTCTCAGTCCAAGATTAGATCTGACTAATCTAAGTCCAAGACTAGATGTAACAATTTAAGTCTAAGACTAGATGCGAACAATTTAAGTCTAAGACTAGATCTCACCAATCTAAGTCTATGACTAGATGTGACCAATCTAAGTCTAAGACTAGATATGACCAATCTAAGTCTAAGACTAGATGTAACAATCTAAGTCTAAGACTAGATGTGACCAATCTAAGTCTAAGACTAGATCTGACCAACTCTCAGTCCAAGATTAGATCTGACCAATCTAAGTCTAAAACTAGATGTAACAATCTAAGTCTAAGACTAGATGTGAACAATTTAAGTCTAAGACTAGATGTGACCAATCTAAGTCTAAGACTAGATCTGACCAGTCTAAGACTAGATCTGACCAATCTAAGTCTAAGATTAGATCTGATCAATCTAAGTCTAAAACTAGATGTAGCAATCTAAGTCTAAAACTAGATGTAGCAATCTAATTCTAAGACTATATGAAACAATCTAAGTCTAAGACTAGATGTGACCAATCTAAGTCTAAGACTAGATCTGACCAATCTAAGTCTAAGACTAGATGTGACCAATCTAAGTCTAAGACTAGATCTGACCAATCTAAGTCTAAGACTAGATGTGACCAATCTAAGTCTAAAACTAGTTGTTACCAATCTAAGTCTAAGACTAGATGTGACCAATCTAAGTCTAAAACTAGATGTGACCAATCTAAGTCTAGGACTAGATCTGACCAATTTAAGTCTAAGACTAGATCTGACCAATCTAAGTCTAAGACTAGATCTAACCAATCTAAGTCTAAGACTAGATGTGACCAATCTAAGTCTAAGACTAGATGTGACCAATCTAAGTCATAGAGTAGGTGTGACCAATGTAAGTCTAACACTAGATCTGACCAATTTAAATCTAAGACTAGATGTGACCAATCTAAGTCTAAGACTAGATGTGACCAATCTAAGTCTAAGACTAGATGTGACCAATTTAAGTCTAAGACTAGATGTGACCAATTTAAGTCTAAAACTAGATGTAACAATCTAAGTCTAAGACTAGATGTGACCAATCTAAGTCTAAGACTAGATCTGACCAGTCTAAGTCTAGATGTGACCAATCTAAGTCTAAGAGTAGATGTGACCAATGTAAGTCTAACACTAGATCTGACCAATCTAAGTCTAAGACTAGATGTGACCAATCTATTTCTAAAACTAGATATGACCAATCTAAGACTAGATGTGACCAATCTAAATCTAAGACTAGATGTGACCAATCTAAGTCTAAGACTAGATGTAACAATCTAAGTCTAAGACTAGATGTGACCAATCTAAGTCTAAGACTAGATCTGACCAACACTCAGTCCAAGATTAGATCTGACTAATCTAAGTCCAAGACTAGATGTAACAATTTAAGTCTAAGACTAGATGTGAACAATTTAAGTCTAAGACTAGATCTCACCAATCTAAGTCTATGACTAGATGTGACCAATCTAAGTCTAAGACTAGATGTGACCAATCTAAGTCTAAGACTAGATGTAACAATCTAAGTCTAAGACTAGATGTGACCAATCTAAGTCTAAGACTAGATCTGACCAACTCTCAGTCCAAGATTAGATCTGACCAATCTAAGTCTAAAACTAGATGTAACAATCTAAGTCTAAGACTAGATGTGAACAATTTAAGTCTAAGACTAGATGTGACCAATCTAAGTCTAAGACTAGATCTGACCAATCTAAGTCTAAGACTAGATCTGACCAATCTAAGTCTAAGATTAGATCTGATCAATCTAAGTCTAAAACTAGATGTAGCAATCTAAGTCTAAAACTAGATGTAGCAATCTAATTCTAAGACTATATGAAACAATCTAAGTCCAAGACTAGATGTAACAATCTAAGTCTAAGACTAGATGTGAACAATCTAAGTCTAAGACTAGTTCTGACCAATCTAAGTCTAAGACTAGATGTGACCAATCTAAGTCTAAGACTAGATCTGACCAATCTAAATCTATGAGCATGAACTGATGAAGCCTACTTGAATGAGAGGTGAAACGTCTTCTAAGACAAACCAAACGGTCCAGGTGTGATGATTGAATGTCCTATAATGACAATGACCTGGATGAAGGAGAACATCCATAGACATACTTTATACCACATTTTATTGCACACTTTGTGTAACATGTTTTTGTTATACCCGACGTTACACTTGATATTCGGATTGCATTTTCCCCTGAAATAAAACACCGTATCAGTCATTTCTGTTATTGTTTTATTTATTTTTTAAATCATTTGTACTAACCCTAAAAAATATATATTGTTTTACATTGTAGTATTTCAGATTTTACACAGTTACTATTGTTTTATATTGTCATTTTCCCAAGCTGTAAAGTATTAACATTTAAGCTTTCATACTTCAAAGTAAAAAAAATTAAGAATATTAGATGTTATCACATTTTGTACTAGATTGTTTAAATGTACTATATTTTCATGTTTAGAATTTTATATTTTATATATGATTTTTTTCATAGTTTAAGTAAAACTTTGAATGTTATTGTTTGTATTATTTGATTCAACTGCAAAAAGCAAGAGTGAAAAGGGAATTCTATCTTTTGTTTTACTTCTCTTTTCTAGTTGTCATGCAAATGAGTTCAGATCTTTTATTGACTTCCAATATTTTAATCTCATTTCAATCTCACTCTAATCTCATTTGGAATTTGTGGCAAATAGGAGGAGGCTGGCCTGTTTGTCCCTGCTGGGTCTCTTATTGACGCTGCCAGACGCCATCTGGATGGATGTTCTGGGCGTTAATAGCGTGCGGCGGGCCTTACTTACACATCCATCCTCTTTAGTCATCTCCGTGCAGGACACACACACGTGAAATATGACGGCTTGTATGCATGAGGGCAAGACAGTGAGGTGAATTTGACGTACGAGATGAATGAATGAATTAGACGTATCCATGAGAAAAAGCTGCAGGCAACACACAGCTGAGGACTAATTATTTACACAGCAGGGAGTCGCTCTATTCAATTATTATGTGGCTGTCCATCTAGCGCAGAACTTGGCAAATATTTTGAATCGGGGGCCACTTTCAGAAAAAAAAATGTGTCTGGGGGGCCAATGTGTACGTGTGTATAAATTATATATACACATTTAGCTGGACATTATGTGTGTTTGGGTACATTTTTTGTCCAGGAACACTAATACCAGATTGGTCGCATCTAGTCTTAGACTTAGATTGTTCACATCTAGTCTTAGACTTAGATTGTTCACATCTAGTCTTAGACTTAGATTGTTCATATCTAGTCTTAGACTTAGATTGTTACATCTAGTTTTAGACTTAGATTGGTCAGATCTAGTCTTAGACTTATATTGGTCAGATCGAGTCTTAAACTTATATTGGCCACATCCAGTCTTAGACTTAGATTGGTCACATCTAGTCTTAGACTTAAATTGGTCACATCTAGTCTTAGACTTAGATTGGTCACATCTAGTCTTAGACATAGATTGGTCACATCTAGTCTTAGACTTAGATTGTTACATGTAGTCTTAGACTTAGATTGTTACATCTAGTCTTAGACTTAGATTGGTCAGATCTAGTCTTAGACTTAGATTAGTCAGATGTAGTCTTAGACTTAGATTGGTCAGATCTAGACTTAGACTTAGGTCACATCAAGTCTTAGACTTAGATTGTTACATCTAGTCTTAGAGTTAGATTGTTACATCTAGTCTTAGACTTAGATTGGTCAGATCTAGTCTTAGACTTAGATTGGTCAGATCTAGTCTTAGACTTAGATTGTTCACATCTAGTCTTAGACTTAGATTGTTAAATTTAGTCTTAGACTTAGATTGTTACATCTAGTCTTAGACTTAGATTGGTCAGATCTAGTCTTAGACTTAGATTGTTCACATCTAGTCTTGGACTTAGATTGTTCACATCTAGTCTTAGACTTAGATTGTTACATCTAGTTTTAGACTTAGATTGGTCAGATCTAGTCTTAGACTTATATTGGTCAGATCTAGTCTTAGACTTATATTGGCCACATCTAGTATTAGACTTAGATTGGTCACATCTAGTCTTAGACTTAGATTGTTCACATCTAGTCTTAGACTTAGATTGTTACATCTAGTTTTAGACTTAGATTGGTCAGATCTAGTCTTAGACTTAGATTGGTCAGATCTAGTCTTAGACTTAGATTGTTCACATCTAGTCTTAGACTTAGATTGTCAAATTTAGTCTTAGACTTAGATTGTTACATCTAGTCTTAGACTTAGATTGTTACATCTAGTCTTAGACTTAGATTGGTCAGATCTAGTCTTAGACTTAGATTGTTCACATCGAGTCTTAGACTTAGATTGTTCACATCTAGTCTTAGACTTAGATTGTTACATCAAGTTTTAGACTTAGATTGGTCACATCTAGTCTTAGACTTATATTGGTCAGATCTAGTCTTAGACTTATATTGGCCACATATAGTATTAGACTTAGATTGGTCACATCTAGTCTTAGACTTAGATTGGTCACATCTAGTCTTAGACTTAGATTGTTCACATCTAGTCTTAGACTTAGATTGGTCAGATCTAGTCTTAGACTTATATTGGTCAGATCTAGTCTTAGACTTATATTGGCCTAGGGCTGAAACGACGCGTCGACGTAGTCGACGTCATCGGTTACGTAAATATGTCGAGGACGTTTTTGTTCGTCGACGCGTCGCATATTTACGTCACACTACCGTCATGGCGGAGCGCAAAGCAGACGATGCGAGCGGTGCGAGCGAGGGGAAAAAAGCACGCCAAAAGTCGTCAAAAGTGTGGGAGTATTTCAATAAACGGCCTAAGAAGAAACGCTACTTTTATCTATACTAATTTTTATCGATCTGTTAATGCACGCTTTGTTTGTTTTGGTCTGTCAGACAGACCTTCATAGTGCCTGCCTTACTGGTGACGTTTCACTTCGTTCCACCAATCAGATGCAGTCACTGGTGACGTTGGACCAATCAAACAGAGCCAGGGGTCACATGACCTGACTGGCTCCGAGCTAACTTCGGGTGTTACCATTTAGTGGTCAATTGTACGGAATATGCACTGTACTGTGCAATCTACTAATAAAAGTTCCAATCAATCAATCAAAAGTGTGAAGGAAAAAAGACCCTTTTTTTATTTCAACCGTAAAGACTGACTGCACAGTTCCTGTCTTCACAATAAAAGTCCCGCTCCATCGCGCCTGCGCTTTCAAAATAAGAGTCTCCGAAAGCCAGCGCAAACAAGCTAGCAAGCTACGGAGTTT
Organism: Nerophis lumbriciformis; assembly: GCF_033978685.3. Classification (NCBI taxonomy): domain Eukaryota; kingdom Metazoa; phylum Chordata; class Actinopteri; order Syngnathiformes; family Syngnathidae; genus Nerophis; species Nerophis lumbriciformis. The sequence goes on along the minus strand of NC_084550.2, from coordinate 38,333,373 downwards.
GCCGCCAATGTATTTCTTGTAAAGGGTATAAAAACGAATATGGAAGGTGGACAAATAAGATGCCAAATAACAACCACTTTCATGTGGTATTAGACAGAAAGGAGGAACTTTTTTTCTCCTCCATTTGAAAACGTGGACGTTACCAGCACTACTGTCTGATTACAATCAATGCAAGTCATCAGAATCAGGTAATACACCAACTTATATTCTTGTCTTCATGAAAGAAAGGAATCTATATGTTAAACATGCATGTATATTCATTAAAACACCTTTAACATGTAAACAAAAACGGCAAAATAAATAAATATAAATTATATACTGTATATATCAATGTATATATATATATATATATGTGTGTGTGTGTGTGTGTGTGTGTGTGTGTGTGTGTGTGTGTGTGTGTGTGTGTGTGTGTGTGTGTGTGTATATATATATATATATATATATATGATATGTGTGTGTATGTTACTCAGTACTTGACTAGTTTTTTCACAACATACTTTTTACTTTTACTCAAGTAAATATTTGGGTGACTACTCCTTACTTTTACTTGAGTAATAAATCTCTAAAGTAACAGTACTCTTACTTGAGTACAATTTCTGGCTACTCTACCCACCTCTGCTAATAATGTTGTTGTATGCACACTGTGTCGAGCGGAAATGGCCTATCATAGCAGCACAACGGCAGCGTTCTTGCCATCACCATCAACTAGTCAATCGTCCGCGTGAGTATACGTTGTCATCATTACACAAAAACATGAATGTGTCATTTGTATCTGCGTTGTAAATTCATAAACTAAAGCACCGTTTCGCTCTGAGAGGAGCGTTTGGCGTGCCTGTTCAGTGTTTACAAAGACGCGCTCCTCTTTAACGCTAACGTTAATTAGTTGTGCAAATACCTTTTACAACATTAACAATTACGTATACTATGTACAAACGAACAATTAACTTTCACTTTAATCATACTATCATTGTTGTGTTATTAAGCAAAATAAGCAAAAGTTTTACTTTTGTTGAAATGTTTACACTGTTGTTACAGAATATTTCGTTTTGCACTTTTTTGTATTGGATGTTTATCTTTATTTTTGCACATTTTAGCAAATAAGCAATACTTTTACTTTTGTTGAAATGTTTACACTGTTGTTACAGAATATTTCCGTTTTGCACTTTTTTGAATTGGATGTTTATCTTTATTTTTGCACATTTTAAAGCAAAATAAGCAATACTTTTACTTTTGAAATGCTTATACTATTGCAGAATATTAAGATTTGCACTGGATGTTTACTTTTATATTTGCACATTAAAAGCAAATAAGATACTTTTAATTTTGTTAAATGTTTACATTGTTACAGAATATTTTGTCATGTTGTTGTCAATGTTGACTGAGTGGCCATACTTTTTTTTTTGTAAATAAAAGCCATGCCTTTTGAAAAAACTGGCCTACATTTATTTTTTCATCTTCATTTTAAATAAAAAAAAAAAATCGGTAAAAGGAAAAATAATCTATAGATTAATCGAAAAAATTATCTATAGATTAACCGATTAATCGAAAAAATAATCTATAGATTAATCGATAGAAAAATAATCGTTAGCTGCAGCCTTATATTGGCCACATCCAGTCTTAGACTAATACCAAAAGTCACAATGTCCCATAGAGTTCTAATAAAGTTATGACAGACCAACTAAAAAAACCCGGAATGGAATTTTACAGTTTTTTACTGAATGGGACACCCAAAATGTACATGAAAATAAAGAAAGTGGGATTTACAATATTAACTATGAACCATAAAAGACTGGATATTAACAACATATGAACATCTTTTACTTCTCAGACCAGCTCCTCCATAGACATCTTTTACAATTAAATGTACATAAAAATAAAGAAAGTGAGATTTACAATATTAACTATGAACCATAAAACACTGAATATTAACAACATATTAACATATTTTACTGCTCAGACCAGCTCCTCGATAGACATCTTTTACATTCAAAATGTACATGAAAATAAAGAAATTTACAATATTAACTATGAACCATAAAACTCTGAATATTAACAACATATGAACATCTTTTAATTCTCAGACCAGCTCCTTGATAGACATCTTTTACAATCAAATGTACATGAAAATAAAGAAATTTACAATATTAACTGTGAACCATAAAACTCTGAATATTAACAACATATGAACATCTTGATAGACATCTTTTACAATCAAATGTACATGAAAATAAAGACAGTGGGATTTACAATATTAACTATGAACAATAAAACACTGAATATTGACAACATATGAACATCTTTTACTTCTCAGACCAACTCCTCCATAGTTGTGTATCTTTTACAATCAAATGTACATGCAAATAAAGAAATTTATAATATTAACTATGAACCATAAAAGACTGAATATTAACAACATATGAACATCTTTTACTTCCCAGACCAGCTCCTCCATAGACATCTTTTACAATTAAATGTACATAAAAATAAAGAAAGTGGGATTTACAATATTAACTATGAACAATAAAACACTGAATATCAACAACATATGAACATATTTTACTTCTCAGACCAGCTCCTTGATAGACATATTTTACAATCAAATGTACATGAAAATAAAGAAATTTACCATATTATCTATGAACAATAAAACACTGAATATTGACAACATATGAACATCTTTTACTTCTCAGACCAGCTCCTCCATGGTTGTGTATTTTTTACAATCAAATGTAAATAAATATAAAAAAAGTTGGATTTACAATATCAACTATGAACAATAAAACACTGAATATTAACAACAAATGAACTTATTTTACTTCTCAGACCAGCTCTTCCATAGACATCTTTTACAATCAAATGTAGATGAAAATACATAAAGTGGGATTTACAATATTAAATATGAACAATAAAACACTGAATATTAACAACATATGAACATATTTTACTTCTCTTGATAGTTGTGTATCTTTTATAATAAAGCAAAACACATCAAAAACAGCAAAATCTGAATGCAAAGTGTAATAAACACCTACAATATATATATATATATATATATATATATATATATATATATACATATATATATATATATATATATTAACACGTAAAAATCTGCTTCCGCATCTGTTTCTGATACACGCGTTTGGGGCTGGTTGGGAGAGGGGGCCGTGCCAGCAACTTGAGAGTTCCAGGTTCGATCCCCGCTTCCGTCGCTGCCCTTGTGTCCTTGGGCAACCCACCTGCTCCCAGTGCCACCCACACTGGTTCAAATGTAGCTTAAAAATTGGGTTTCCCTATGTAAAGTGCTTTGAGTGACTAGAGAAAAGCGCTATATAAATATAATTCACTTCACTAAATGTAGATAATGGGTTCCACTATGTAAAGTGCTTCGAGTCTCTAGAGGAAAACGCTATATAAATGTATGGTTAAATAATACATATCGGAAGAGGGGGCGGTAACCCGTGCCAGCAACTTGAGGGTTCCAGGTTCGATCCCCGCTTCCGCCATACTAGTCTCTGCCGTTGTGTCCTTGGGCAAGACACTTTACCCACCTGCTCCCAGTGCCACCCACACTGGTTTAAATGTAGCTTAGATATTGGGTTTTACTATGTAAAGCGCTTTGAGTCACTAGAGAAAAGCGCTATATAAATATAATTCACTTCACACTTCACTAAATGTAATTCACGTCACTTAAATTAGAATGTAATACAAACAACTACAGTAGTTTAATGAAGTAATAGAATAATGGTCAGAATTTACGATATGTCCTTCCAGCTGCTTCTCCATCAAACACACCATCAGCAGCTTCTCCATATTTTCATATATATAAATGTCCGCGGTTTAGATGTTATTTTAACTTCCTCGACTGGCCTCAGACTTATTCTGCTTCAGTACGGTGCAGACTAGCGTGGTACGCTCCAACTGCTGCACAAAATTGGCGACCCGCCAAGTCATGTTTTTTGAGGATTTCCTTCTTTAATTCAAAGAAAATCTTCAAACTCACTTTCTTCTTTCCCATGCTTGGAAAACAAAATGATGTCGATCTCTAGCTATATAAGCTAATACTAGCGAGTTAGAGCAGATGTTTTTGGTTCTATCCAACAGGTTCACAATGACATTAACTTAACTTAACTTAAAGCAAGCCCTGCGATGAGGTGGCGACTTGTCCAGGATGTACCCTGCCTTCCGCCCGATTGTAGCTGAGATAGGCTCCAGCGCCCCCCGCGACCCCAAAGGGAATAAGCGGTAGAAAATGGATGGATGGATGGAACTTAAAGCAAACAATTAGCCAAGATATCGCTCTTATCTCATAACACTTAAGTTGGGTACTACTGAAACAATTCTTGTTTCTTGGTTTTAATTGTATTTCTATGATTCTATTATTATTAGGTAATTTTTGTTTTTATTTAAATTTGATAATTGTTTATTTTCGTTCACATTTTTTTAAATGTATGCGTTAATGTGTGATTTTTGGTGATTTTTCAAAGTAACATTGTTAAAAAAATGAAAATATGTGTGATTGTTTTTAAAGTATTTATTTTACATTTTATCTACAATTTATTTGTAATATTGTTATCGTTTGTTTAGCTTTGTACAGAACAAAGTTTAACAAGTTATGTTATGTTATCTTTGGTGATGTTAATAACTTACGACTACTTTTTTGCCAACATTAAGCTTACATACTCTTTTTTTCTTAAGTAACATTTTTGCATGGTTAATCATCATGTAAAAAGTGATACAAACCTAATGGAACCTTTTGTTGTTTGTTTATGTATACATTGTTTTTTTTAGTATTATTCTTGTCTTACAGAATTGGAAAACAACTTATTTAAAAAAATGTTTATTTTTCATTATTGTTTTGATTTGATTTGTAATTAATTGATGAAACAGGAGTATATTTTTTCTATCATTGATATATGGATTTATTTATTTATTAGTAGTAATATTTTATATTATTTGTGTACCAAATTTTTTTTTCTTTAAAAATGTATTTAAGTTGTATTTATTTGTAAATGTTTTGTTTTATTAAGAATGTTTTTATTGTTATTTTGTTTAGTTATGCTGATTATTTTTATTTTCATTTAATTTTGTGTCAACCTTTTATTAATCCAGTACGATTATCTTTTTTGTATATACTTTCTAAATACAGTACAGGCCAAAAGTTTGGACACACCTTCTCACTCAATGCGTTTTCTTTGTTTTCATGACTATTTACATTATATTCTAGTTTCTTCAAAATAGCCACCCTTTGCTCCGATGTACTTAACAAAAAAAAGTGAAATAACTGAAAACGTGTTTTATATTCTAGTTTCTTCAAAACAGCCACCCTTTGCTCCGATTACTGCTTTGCACACTCTTGGCATTCTCTCCATGAGCTTCAAGCATTTCAGGTGACTACCTCTTGAAGCTCATGGAGAGAATGCCAAGAGTGTGCAAAGCAGAAATCAGAGCAAAGGGTGGCTGTTTTGAAGAAACTAGAATATAAAACACGTTTTCAGTTATTTCACTTTTTTTTGTTAAGTACATAACTCCACATGTGTGCATTCATAGTTTTAATGTGACAATCTACAATGTAAATAGTCATGAAAATAAAGAAAACACATTGAATGAGAAGTTGTGTCCAAACCTTTGGCCTGTACTGTATATACATACATATATACATAAATATATACATGCACACATATGTATACATATATGTATACATGTATACATATATATGTATACATATATGTACACATATATATGTATACATATATGTACACATATATATGTATACATATATATGTGTACATATATGTACACATATATATGTATACATATATGTATACATATACAGTATATATGTATACATATACAGTATATATATGTATACATATGTGTGTATGTATATATTTATGTATATATGTGTGTATGTATATATTTATGTGTATATGTATGTTTGGGGCGGCATGGCGTAGTGGGTAGAGCAACCGTGCCAGAAACCTGAGGGTTGCAGGTTCGCTCCCCGCCTCTTACCATCCAAAAATCGCTGCCGTTGTGTCCTTGGGCGGGACACTTCACCCTTTGCCCCCGGTGCCACTCACACCGGTGAATTGAATGAAGATATTGGTGGTGGTCGGAGGGGCCGTTGGCGCAAATTGCAGCCACGCTTCCGTCAGTCTACCCCAGGGCAGCTGTGGCTATGAAAGTAGCTTACCACCACCAGGTGTGAATGATTGATGGGTTCTACATGTAAAGCGACTTTGGGTACTTAGAAAAGCGCTATATAAATCCCAGTTATTATTATTATTATTATTATGTATATACAGTACAGGCCAAAGGTTTGGACACACCTTCTCATTCAATGTGTTTTATTTATTTTCATGACTATTTACATTGTAGATTGTCACATCAGAACTATGAATGCACACGTGGAGTTATGTACTTAACAAAAAAAGGTGAAATAACTGAAAACATGTTTTATATTCTAGTTTCTTCAAAACAGCCACCCTACATACGTATATATATGCATACATATATACATATATACATATATACTTATATATGTATACATATATGTATGTATATATGTATGCAAATATACCGTATTTTTCGGACTATAAGTCGCAATTTTTTTCATAGTTTGGTGCGACTTATATATGTTTTTTTCCTTCTTTATTATGCATTTTCGGCAGGTGCGACTTATACTCCGGTGCGACTTATACTCCGAAAAATACGGTATGTATACATATACATGTGTTCATTCATAGTTTTGATGTGACAATCTACAATGTAAATAGTCATGAAAATAAAGAAAACACATTGAATGAGGAGAAGTTGTGTCCAAACTTTTGGCCTGTACTATATATATATATTTCCCATACTGTAACTTTAATGAGTAACACACTTGGGGAGAGAAATGTCACATTTTGTAGTTTTTGATGTCATGTCCCTGACACTCTTTATTGTCATAAAGCAACAAGAAGAAGACTTGAAAACGAGGACATTTGCATGAAAAAATGCATGAAAGAATGAGTGTTGTTTCTTTTTGAGTCACATGACCCACTGACCCGTGTCCTTGTCTCCATCAGACCGGCGGTGACATCATAGTGTTGGCGTCGGGGGGCTATGGTGAGGCCGGCCATGTGCTCAGGGTCATGTGGAGCAACATCAGCACCAGAAGACCAAGTCAAGTGGGCCACTTCCTGCCATGGCTGTGCATCCTCCTCTGCTGCACCTCTCTGCGGGGCCAAGCCTCCCCGCCGTGTCCGGACAGCTGCCACTGTGCCTGGGACACGTCCACCGTGCTCTGCTCGGACGCCGGCCTGCAGGAGATCCCCGAGGGCATCCCGCCCGACACAGTCTCCCTCCACCTGGAGCGCAACAACATCCGCAGCATCCCCGAGAGTGCCTTCGTGGACCTGGTCCACCTGCGAGACCTGGACCTGTCCCACAACCGCATCGACACGCTGTCCTCGGGCGCCCTGCGGCATCTGGGGCCGGAGCTCCGCCTCCTGGACCTGTCGCACAACCAGCTGAGACAAGCCAGCAGGGAGGAGCTGGGGTCCACGCGGGCCAAGACGCGCCTTTACCACAACCCCTGGCACTGTGACTGCACCCTGCAGGAGCTGATGGAGACCCTCAACCTGGAGGCCGAGACGGTGAACGGGATCGTGTGCGAGAGCTCGGTGCGGGCGCTGGGCGAGTCCAGCAGGTGGGAGGAGCACGGGTGGCTGGGCGAGCACGCCGGCCAGCCTCTGGTCAAGCTCTTGCACTCCGGGGTGAACTTCTGCAGCCTGCAGAGGAAGACCACCGACGTGGCCATGCTGGTCACCATGTTCGTGTGGTTCTTCATGGTCATCGTCTACGTGGTTTACTACGTCCGGCAAAACCAAGCCGAGGCCCGCCGCCATTTGGAGTACCTGAAGAGCTTACCCAGCCCACGCAAGACCCCCACGGAGACGGATACCCTCAGCACTGGCTTCTGAACTCTTGATGTCCAAACAGTCCTCACCCACTGGTGCTCCTCCACTGGACTACACACATGTGTAAGAAGCAGAAGATAAGCAAGAAGACTCTTTTTGCAGACCCTCATGATGCTCCTTGGACTCTTTGACCAGCTGGAGGGTTTTTATTTATTTATCATGTCCTGAAGAACACAACCTTTTATTTGACCACTGAAGTTCAGGTGGTTTTAGTCAAGTTTTTTTTGACATTTTGACAATAAATGATTGAGATATTTTAAAATTTGAATGTTTATTCTCTTAAATTAGCAAATATATATATATATATATATGCATATGTATGTGTACATATATATGTATATATATGCATATGTATGTGTATGTATATATGTATGTACATATGTATGTATATATAGATATATATGTGTGCATATATATACATATATATATATATATATATATATATATATATATATATATATATGCATGTATATATAGCATGTGAAATTATTATTTTTTAAATGTTTATTTCATTGATTTGTTTTCTTTGAATTTGTATATTTTTTATTTGATTGAACAGATAATTTATTCGAGTTAGATTTAGCTTTATTGATTGAGCAAGTATTTTTTTATGACTTATTTTGATTCCAACAATAATAATTTTTTCTTATTATTTTTGTTATTATTATTTGAACATGTGGTTATTTTTACATTGTATTGTATTGAATAACAATGTATTTTCATGTAAATGTACTACTATTTTTGTATATGTATGGGTTCAAATTATTTTGTTCTAACCTCATTACTTTATTATTATATTGTTTGTATATTTATGTTTGAGTTTTATTTGAATGTTTTATTGATTAATTTTATTTGTGCTCTATTTCAATTTGTAAAATCTTTTTTTTTATTGTTTCTGTTACTTACTTGACAATTGATTTATGTTAATTATTACTTTGAAATATATTTTTTTATTTGATTTTTGCATGTAAAATGTAACACAAATGTAGCAGTTTTACCATATCAAAACCTTTGACATTGTTCTTAAGTGCCTGTCTTTAAGATGATTTTGTAAAACAATCAGGCTTTCTCATCATTTATTTTTCAACGGACGGATGTAAAAAAACAAGTTATGAAAATGAAGGATTTTTAAATACTGTGACATGAGAAATGCATCACGTGAGATGGTTTTAAAGTCATGTTTTTAACGTAGCAACAAAACCTGCTGGGATGTTTGTTTGCGTTGTTCAGTCAGTTTTTGTTCATGTTCTTGTCAAATTCAACTGTGGCTCTGAAGTGTTTTCATTTTGTGACGACTAAAAAAAGCAATCAGACGTCCATGTCGAGTAAGGAACATGTTCTCTGTCTTATCTTGTCTCGTCTTTCACTGTAGAAGAAGACCTGGTGTAGAACGTAGATTTTTTTTTAAGACTTTTGTATCCTAAGGTGTTTCTGTGTATGTTTATTGTTTTGTTTTTACAGGTGCCGCATAAAAAAAAGATGGAATTATTGACACAATAAACCTGAGTGTGAGCAGTCTTGTGTTGGCGTGCTAAACTATCTTCTAATCTGGGGGTGTCAAATGTAGCCCGCGAACAGGTTTTATCCGGCCCGCGGGATGAGATTGCCAAGTATAAAAAAAAGGTGAAATTCTTGAATGAAAGAAACTGCTGTTCTGTTCTAAATGTGTCCACTGGATGTCGCAATAGCAATTCTTTGTATCTTTGTAGACGATGCTACATCATCATCATCGGCGGTCACTCGTGGTCGAGTATGACTGTCCTCCTTCCTGGTCCTTGTGGATCTTCAGGTGGGCCGATTCTGGTTCCGATTATTCTGGGGCAATGTGGACAAGGGAATGTGGTGGTTTTGGGTTGGACCTGTTTGGTGGATGCTCTCTCCTTTCTTAGTCTGCGCTTGTCTTGTGCAGCATGGCGGAGGTCGTCATTATATTGCGCGGCAACCTCACGGACAAGGTTTCTCCCCATCGTCCTGTCTGTTGCCTTGACTTCCCAAGACTTAAGGTCTATGCGACACTTTGTCAGGTTTGCCTTGATGTTATCCTTAGATCTCTTCTTTTGACCTCCCGGGGCCCGTTTCCCTTCAACAAGCTGGGAATAAAGGACTTGTTTTGGGAGGCGAGAGTCAGGCATGCGGACTACATGGCCAGTCCATCTGAGTTGGTTTTGGGCTATCGTGGCAGTGATGGTGGGCAAGCCAGCCTCCTCCAGGACGCTGGTGTTGGTGCGTTGGTCCTCCCAGCTGATCCTGAGGATTTTTCTGAGACATCTATGATGGTAGGTCTCGAGTGTCTTTAAGTGCCTGCTGTAGGTGGTCCAGGCTTCTGACCCATACAGAAGGGTGGGGAGCACGACTGCTTTGTAGACCAGGATTTTGGTTTTTGCTTGGAAATCACAGTTCTCGAAGACTTGCTTCCTCAGCCTTGAGAAGGCCCCACTGGCACAGCTGAGGCGGTGGTGAATTTCATCGTCAATGACAGCTTTAGATGACAGGAGGCTCCCGAGATATGGGAAGTGGTCCACATTTTCCAGTCGGATTTTGTCAATTGAGAGGTTTGGGGGCAGGACAGGCGCACTACTGTTTGGTGGTGATTGGTGGAGGATTTGGGTTTTCTTTATATTGATGGCAACACCAAGCTGTTTGTATGCCTTCGCAAAAGCAGACAGAGTGCACTGTAGGTCCTCTTCTGAGAGGGCTACGAGGGCATTATCGTCTGCATACTGCAGCTCCATGATGGATATGGTGGTGGTTTGACCTTTAGCTCTGAAACGGTTGATGTTGAGGAGTTGACCGTCGATTCTGTACATTATTTCGACTCCCTGGGGCAGATGTATGTTTTTGAGATGGAGGATAGTAGCAACAAAAATGGAAAATAATGTTGGAGCGATGACACATCTCTGTTTTACACCTGTGTCTACCCTAAAGGGTTCCGTTTCATCTCCACTGCCACTGAGCACTGTGGCTGACATGTTATCATGCAGTAGTCTCAGTACCCGGATGTATTTATCTGGGCAGCCAATCTTGGACAGAACCAGCCAGAGGGCCTGACGGTTAACCGAGTCGAAGGCTTTGGTGAGGTCTATGAAGGCCATGTATAGTGATTGGTTTTGTTCCCGGCATTTTTCTTGCAGTTGTCGTGCGATGAAAATCAGGGCCGGCCCGTGGCATAGGCCGTATAGGCAAATGCTAAGGGCGCCGTCCATCAGGGGGCGCCACGCAAGTGCCACAAATGTTGGAGAGAAAAAAAGAAAAAAAGGTGGTACTATTATTTCTAAATACAAAAAATAATCCCACGTTAATTAAAATGCAAAGTAAAGCCTATTTAATAGAAATATTATTTGTTACGTCCTTGTCCTTCAGCAGCAGCAGACCATCCTTTGAGCGAAAGGGGGTTAGGCAGCGGTGGCTGGGACCATACACCACTCTTGTGGCATCGAAGAAGCCTCTCGTGTCTCCAGAGTCAGCAAGCTGCTCGATCTCCAGAGCCTTCTTTGTCCACCACTGGTTCTTCAGTTTCCTAACCTGTGTTTGGACAGCTGCCTTCGCTTTGGCATTGGCTACTCTTTTCACTTTGCAGTGGATGTCGTTTTGCCAAGTGATGAAAGCGTGCCGCTTGTTGTCAATTAGTTGCTGGATCTCAGTGTCGTTCTCATCAAACCAGTCTTGATGTCTCGGCTTTTTGACACCAAGGATATTTTTGCAGGATTTCATTATGGCAGTCGAAAGTGTGCTCCAGTGTGTATGTATATATGTATGCATGTATATACATGTATATATGTATGTATATACATGTAAATATGCATGTATGTATATACATGTATATATGTATGTATGTACATGTATATATGTATGTATATACATGTGTATATGCATGTATGTATATACATGTATGTATGCATGTATGTATATACATGTATATATGCATGTATGTATATACATGTATATATGCATGTATGCATATACATGTATATATGCATGTATGCATATACATGTATATATGCATGTATGTATATACATGTATATATGCATGTATATACATGTATACATGTATATATGCATGTATATACATGTATATATGCATGTGTATACATGTATATATGTATGCATGTATATGCATGTATATATGTATGCATGTATATACATGTATATATGTATGCATGTATGTATATACATGTATATATGTATGTACATACATGTATATATGTATGTACATACATGTATATATGCATGTATGTATAAACATGTATATATGTATGCATGTATATGCATGTATATATGTATGCATGTATGTATATACATGTATATATGTATGTACATACATGTATATATGTATGTACATACATGTATATATGCATGTATGTATATACATGTATATATGCACGTATGTATATACATGTATATATGTATGTATATACATGTACACATGTATATATGTATGCATGTTTGTACAGTATATACATGTATATATGCATGTATGTATAAACATGTATATATGTATGCATGTATATACATGTATATATGTATGTACATAAATGTATATATGTATGCATGTATGTATATACATGTATATATGTATGTACATACATGTATATATGTATGCATGTATGTATATACATGTATATATGTATGTATATACATGTACATATGTATGTTTATACATGTATATATGTATGTACATACATATATACATGTATATATGTATGCATGTATGTATATACATGTATATATGCATGTATGTACATACATGTATATATGTATGTATATACACATGTATATATGAATGCATGTATATGCATGTATACATGTATGCAGAGGTGGGTAGAGTAGCCAGAAATTGTACTCAAGTAAGAGTAATGTTACTTTAGAGATTTATTACTCAAGTAAAAGTAAGGAGTAGTCACCCAAATATTTACTTGAGTAAAAGTAAAAAGTATGTTGTGAAAAAACTACTCAAGTACTGAGTAACTGATGAGTAACATACACACACATATCATATATATATATATATATATATATATATATATATATATATATATATATATACACACACATTTATATATATATATATATATATATATATATATATATATATATATATATATATATATATATATATATATATATATATATATAAATGTGTGTGTATATATATATATATATATATATAATTTATATTTATTTATTTTGCCGTTTTTGTTTACATGTTAAAGGTGTTTTAATGAATATACATGCATGTTTAACACATATAGATTCCTTTCTTTCATGAAGACAAGAATATAAGTTGGTGTATTACCTGATTCTGATGACTTGCATTGATTGTAATCAGACAGTAGTGCTGATAGTGTCCACATTTTCAAATGGAGGAGAAAAAAGTTCCTCCTTTCTGTCTAATACCACATGAAAGTAGTTGATTTTTGGCATCTTATTTGTCCAGCTTCCATATTCGTTTGTATATACTTTACAAGAAATACATTGGCGGCAAACTCCGTAGCTTGCTAGCTTGTTTGCGCTGGCTTTCGGAGACTCTTGTTTTGAAAGCGCAGGCGCGATGGAGCGGCACTTTTATTGTGAAGACAGGAACTGTGCAGTCAGTCTTTAGGCTTTTGACGGGATGTACGGTTGAAATAAAAGGGTCTTTTTTCCTTCACACTTTTGATTGATTGATTGAAACTTTTATTAGTAGATTGCACAGTACAGTATATATTCCGTACAATTGACCACTAAATGGTAACACCCCAATAAGTTTTTCAACTTGTTTAAGTCAGGTCATGTGACCGCCTGGCTCTGTTTGATTGGTCCAACGTCACCAGTGACTGCATCTGATTGGTGGAACGGAGTGAACGTCACCAGTGACTGTATTTGTTGAAACGCAGGCACTATGAAGGTCTGTCTGACAGACCAAAACAAACAAAGCGTGCATTAACAGATCGATAAAAAATAGTAGCGAGTAGCGAGCTGAATGTAGATAAAAGTAGCGGAGTAAAAGTAGCGTTTCTTCTCTATAAATATACTCAAGTAAAAGTAAAAGTATGTTGCAATAAAACTACTCTTAGAAGTACAATTTATCCCAAAAGTTACTCAAGTAGATGTAACGGAGTAAATGTAGCGCGTTACTACCCACCTCTGCATGTATGTATATACATGTAAATATGCATGTATGTATATACATGTATATTTGTATGTATATACATGTATATATGCATGTATGTATTTACATGTATATATGTATGCATGTATATATATGTATATATGCATGCATGTATATACATGTATATATGATGTATGTATATACATGTATATATGATGTATGTATATACATGTATATATGAAGTATGTATATGCATGTATATATGATGTATGTATATACATGTATATATGTATGCATGTATATACATGTATATATGTATATACATGCATACATATATATATGACCAGTTGATCTGCCGTTTCTTTTCTTTTCTCCTCTGCTCCCCTCTTCCTTGTGGAGGGGGGGGGGGGGGGGGGGGCACAGGAAGCAGGTCAGCAGCAGGAAGCATGAAGTGCTCTAAAACTTGCTGGTAGACGGCTGCGTTGACCCTGGATCTCAGGAAACAGAGTGGACCGACACCAGCAGATGACATGGCACCCCAAACCATCACCCAACCATGCAAATTTTGCATTTCCTTTGGAAATCGAGGTCCCAGAGTCTGGAGGAAGACAGGAGAGGCACAGGATCCACGTTGCCTGAAGTCTAGTGTAAAGTTTCCACCATCAGTGATGGTTTGGGGTGCCATGTCATCTGCTGGTGTCGGTCCACTCTGTTTCCTGAGATCCAGGGTCAACGCAGCCGTCTACCAGCAAGTTTTAGAGCACTTCATGCTTCCTGCTGCTGACCTGCTCTATGGAGATGGAGATTTCAAGTTCCAACAGGACTTGGCGCCTGCACACAGCGCAAAATCTACCCGTGCCTGGTTTACGGACCATGGTATTTCTGTTCTAAATTGGCCCGCCAACTCCCCTGACCTTAGCCCCATAGAAAATCTGTGGGGTATTGTGAAAAGGAAGATGCAGAATGCCAGACCCAAAAACGCAGAAGAGTTGAAGGCCACTATCAGAGCAACCTGGGCTCTCATAACACCTGAGCAGTGCCAGAAACTCATCGACTCCATGCCACGCCGCATTAACGCAGTAATTGAGGCAAAAGGAGCTCCAACCAAGTATTGAGTATTGTACATGCTCATATTTTTCATTTTCATACTCTTCAGTTGGCCAACATTTCTAAAAATCCCTTTTTTGTATTAGCCTTAAGTAATATTCTAATTTTGTGACACACGGAATTTTGGATTTTCATTTGTTGCCACTTCAAATCATCAAAATTAAATGAAATAAACATTTGAATGCATCAGTCTGTGTGCAATGAATAAATATAATGTACAAGTTACACCTTTTGAATGCAATTACTGAAATAAATCAAGTTTTTCAAAATATTCTAATTTACTGGCTTTTACCTGTATATATCATACTTGCCAACCTTGAGACCTCCGATTTCGGGAGGTGGGGGGGTGGGGAGTGGGGGCGTGGTCGGGGTGAGTGGGGCGGGGCGTGGTTGGGAGCGTGGTTAAGAGGGGAGGAGTATATTGACAGCTAGAATTCACCAAGTATTTCATACATATATATATATATATATATATATATATATATATATATATATATATATATATATATATATATATATATATATATATACATCCTGAAAATATGCAAACAAATCTGTGTTTAGATAATTGATACTTCAAACTTGCATAAATATAACATGAATATAAGATAACTTGGCTTCTGAGAGCTTCAAATTGTAATGAATAAAATGGTAAAGTTGTTGATAAACAAGCAATTATTTTAATAATTAAATATGGTCATTTTAAATGAATTA
>NC_084550.2:38260000-38312500 GCF_033978685.3 Nerophis lumbriciformis | reverse complement strand
TCCTATATATGACAAGAGTACTCTGCATATTTTTGACATATAAAACCCCTTCCTCTTGTAGCTGCTAAAACTGTTTGTCAAAGATCCTCCAAATGACAAGAGGACTCTGCATAATTTGGATACATAAATCCCCCACCTGTTGTAGCTGGAAAACATGTTAGTCAAAGATCCTCTATATGACAAGAGTACTCAGCATATTTTGGATATAAATTCCCTTTCCTCTTGTAGCTGCAAAAAAAAGCTAGTCAAAGATACTCTATATGACAAGAGGATGCAGCATATTTTGGATATATAAATTCCTTTTCCTCTTGGAGCTGCAAAAAATGTTAAGTCATAGATCCTCTATACGACAAGAGGACTCTGCATATTTTGGAACTAAATATCCCCTTCCTCTTGTAGCTGCAAAAAATGTTAAGTCATAGATCCTCTAAATGACAAGAGTACTCTGCATATTTTGGATATATAAATCCCCCACCTCTTGTAGCGGCAAAAAAAGCTAGTCAAAGATCCTCTATATGACAAGAGTACTCTGCATATTTTGGACATATAAAACCCCTTCCATTTGTAGCTTAAAAAATGCTAGTCAAAGATTCTCTATTTGACAAGAGGACTCTGCAAAATTTGGATACATAAATCCCCTTCCTCTTGTAGCCCAAAACATGTTAGTCAAAGATCCTCTGTATGACAAAAGTACTCAGCATATTTTGGATATATAAATTCCCTTTCCTCTTGTAGCTTCAAAAAAAGCTAGTCAAAGATCATCTGTATGACAAGAGTCCTCTGCATATTTTGGACATATAAAACTCGTTCCCTTTGTAGCTTCAAAAATGCTAGTCAAAGATCCTATATATGACAAGAGTACTCTGCATATTTTTGACATATAAAACCCCTTCCTCTTGTAGCTGCTAAAACTGTTTGTCAAAGATCCTCCAAATGACAAGAGGACTCTGCATAATTTGGATACATAAATCCCCCACCTGTTGTAGCTGGAAAACATGTTAGTCAAAGATCCTCTATATGACAAGAGTACTCAGCATATTTTGGATATAAATTCCCTTTCCTCTTGTAGCTGCAAAAAAAAGCTAGTCAAAGATACTCTATATGACAAGAGGATGCAGCATATTTTGGATATATAAATTCCTTTTCCTCTTGGAGCTGCAAAAAATGTTAAGTCATAGATCCTCTATACGACAAGAGTACTCTGCATATTTTGGATGTATAAATTCCTTTTCCTCTTGGAGCTGCAAAAAATGTTAAGTCATAGATCCTCTATACGACAAGAGTACTCTGCATATTTTGGATATATAAATTCCCTTTCCTCTTGTAGCTGCTAAAACAGATAGTCAAAGATCCTCTATATGACAAGAGGACTCTGCATATTTTGGAACTAAAAATCCCCTTTCCTCTTGTAGCTGCAAAAAAAGCTAGTCAAAGATCCTCTGTATGACAAGAGCCCTCTGCATATTTTGGACGTATAAAACTCCTTCCATTTGTAGCTTCAAAAATGCTAGTCAAAGATCCTCTATATGACAAGAGGACTCAGCATATTTTGGATATACAAATTCCCTTTCCTCTTGAAGCTGCAAAAAAAGCTAGTCAAAGATCCTATGTATGACAAGAGGACTCTGCATATTTTGGAACTAAAAATCCCCTTCCTCTTGTAGCTGCAAAAAATGTTAAGTCATAGATCCTCTATATGACAAGAGTACTCTGCATATTTTGGATATATAAATTCCCTTTCCTCTTGTAGCTGGAAAAAAAAGCTACTCAAAGATCCTCTATATAACAAGAGGACTCTGCATATTTTGGATGTATAAATTCCCTTTCCTCTTGTAGCTGCAAAAATGCTAGTCAAAGATCCTCTATATGACAAGAGGACCCAGCATATTTTGGATATATAAATTCCTTTTCCTCTTGGAGCTGCAAAAAATGTTAAGTCATAGATCCTCTATATGACAAGAGTACTCTGCATATTTTGGATGTATAAATTCCCTTTCCTCTTGTAGCTGAAAAAAAAGCTAGTCAAAGATCCTCGGTATGACAAGAGTACTCTGCATATTTTGGATATATAAATTCCCTTTCCTCTTGTAGCTTCAAAATAACCTAGTCAAAGATCCTCTATATGACAAGAGTCCTCTGCATATTTTGGATATATAAATCCCCTTCCTCTTGATGCTGCAAAAATGTTAAGTCAAAGATCCTCTATATGACAAGAGTACTCTGCATATTTTGGATATATAAGTCCCCTTCCTCTTGTAGCTGCAAAAAATGTTCGTCAAAGATCCTCTATACGACAAGAGGACACTGCATATTTTGGAACACACTGAAAAAAAAGCTAGTCGAAGATTTGATTAGCAAATAAATTACAGAAGTGTTTCGCTGTTTTTAGGAACCTACTACAAAATGCTAGTCAAAGATCCTCTACATGACAAGAGTATTCTGCATATTTAGGATAGATAAATCCTCTTCCTCTTGTAGCTGCTAAAACTGTTAGTCAAAGACCCTCTATATGACAAGAGGACTCTGCCTATATAAATCCCCTTCCTCTTGTAGCTGCAAAAAATGTTAAGTCAAAGATCCTCTATATGACAAGAGTACTCTGCATATTTAGGATATATAAATCCCCTTCCTTTTGTAGCTGCAAAAAATGTTAAGTCAAAGACCCTCTATATGACAAGAGTACTCTGCATATTTTGGATATATAAATTTCCTTTCCTCTTGTAGCTTCAAAAAAAGCTAGTCAAAGATCCTCTATATGACAAGAGTGAGTCCTCTGCATATTTTAAATGTGCTTTATAAATAAAGTTGATTTGATTTTGGATATATAAATCCCCTACCTCTTGTAGCTGCAACAAATGTTAAGTCAAAGATCCTCTATATGACAAGAGTCATCTGCATATTTTGGATAGATAAATCCTCTTCCTCTTGTAGCTGCTAAAACGGATAGTCAAAGATCCTCTATATGACAAGAGGACTCTGCATATTTAGGATATATAAATCCCCTTTCTCTTGTAGCTGCTAAAACGGTTAGTCAAAGATCCTCTATATGACAAGAGTACGCTGCATATTTTGGAACACATTGAAAAAAAAGGCTCGTCAAAGATTTTCTAAATGACAGAAGTGTTAAAGTTAAAGTTCGCTGTCTTTAGGAATCTCTCCTCTATATGTAAGACAGGACCAACAAATACACAATAATAGTCCGGGTGTTGTTGACTTACGTGGAATCCTCCATTCATGGTCTCTCCAAACCAAACGTGTTTGCGGTCCTTGCTCTTGCTGAACCACCAGTTCTTGCGAGGAATGCTGGAAGGTTTTGGACGGACACAAGACTCGCCCGTCTCCATGTTGCAGAACACCTTGATGGCGTCTACGGTGCAGCCCTGGTTGGGGTCGATCCAGTACTCTCCTATGGGAGACCACATGGTTAAATAAAAGGTACCAGCTACAGTACAATAGGGATTTATATGGCCCCGTTTCTGGGTGGATCTAGCATTTTAACATATTCAACACTTTACTGCCATCTGGTGGCTAAAGTGGATAGTGCACACCCTAATTTGTCACGTTTCATGTGTCAGGTAGACCGCAACAAATGGGGCCATATGAATCCCCTTCCCACTGTAGGTACAGTTGTGGTCAAAAGTTTACATACACTTGTAAAGAACTCTACTGTAGCGTCTATTCTATGCACCTTATAATGCGGTGCGCCTTATATATGAACTAAGTTTTAAAATAGGCCATTCATTGAAAGTGCGCCTTACAATCCGGTGCGCCTTATAGTGCGGAAAATACGGTAATTGTTTTTCCGTACACCTAGTGACCAAAATAAATAATCAAGTTAAGTTCAGAATTTCCGCACTATAAGGCGCACCTAAAAACCTCAAATTTTCTCGAAAGCTGACAGTGCACCTTATAATCCGGTGCGCCTTATATATGGACCAATATTGAGCCACAACAGGTCTCGCAACCCCAGCCTCTACTGTAGCGTTTTTTTTTATGCGCCTTATAATGTGGTGCGCCTTATATATGAGCTACAATTTTAAATAGGCCATTCATTGAAGGTGCGCCTTATAGTGCGGAAAATAGGGTAATTGTTTTTCCGTACACCTAGTAACCACAATAATTCATCAAGTTAAGTTCAGAATTTCCGCACTATAAGGCGCACCTAAAAAACTCAAATTTTCTCGAAAGCTGACAGTGCGCCTTATAATCCGGTGCGCTTTATATGTGGACCAATATTGAGCCAAAACAGGTCTCGCAACCCCAGCCTCTACTGTAGCGTCTATTCTATGCGCCTTATAATGCGGTGCGCCTTATATATGAACTAAGTTTAAAAAAAAAAGCCAATTATTGAAGGTGCGCCTTATAATCCGGTGCGCCTTAAAGTGCGGAAAATACGGTAATTGTTTTTCCATACCCCTAGTGACCACAATAATTCATCAAGTTAAGTTCAGAATTTCCGCACTATAAGGCGCACCTAAAAACCTCAAATTTTCTCAAAAGATGACACTGCGCCTTATAATCCGGTGCGCCTTATATATGGACCAATATTGGGCCACAACAGGTCTCGCAACCCCAGCCTCTACTGTTGCGTCTATTCTATGCGCCTTATAATGCGGTGCGCCTTATATATGAACTAAGTTTTAAAATAGGCCATTCATTGAAAGTGCGCCTTACAATCCGGTGCGCCTTATAGTGCGGAAAATACGGTAATTGTTTTTCCGTACACCTAGTGACCAAAATAAATAATCAAGTTAAGTTCAGAATTTCCGCACTATAAGGCGCACCTAAAAACCTCAAATTTTCTCGAAAGCTGACAGTGCACCTTATAATCCGGTGCGCCTTATATATGGACCAATATTGAGCCACAACAGGTCTCGCAACCCCAGCCTCTACTGTAGCGTTTTTTTTTATGCGCCTTATAATGCGGTGCGCCTTATATATGAGCTACAATTTTAAATAGGCCATTCATTGAAGGTGCGCCTTATAGTGCGGAAAATAGGGTAATTGTTTTTCCGTACACCTAGTAACCACAATAATTCATCAAGTTAAGTTCAGAATTTCCGCACTATAAGGCGCACCTAAAAAACTCAAATTTTCTCGAAAGCTGACAGTGCGCCTTATTATCCGGTGCGCTTTATATATGGACCAATATTGAGCCAAAACAGGTCTCGCAACCCCAGCCTCTACTGTAGCGTCTATTCTATGCGCCTTATAATGCGGTGCGCCTTATATATGAACTAAGTTTAAAAAAAAAAGCCAATTATTGAAGGTGCGCCTTATAATCCGGTGCGCCTTAAAGTGCGGAAAATACGGTAATTGTTTTTCCGTACCCCTAGTGACCACAATAATTCATCAAGTTAAGTTCAGAATTTCCGCACTATAAGGCGCAACTAAAAACCTCCAATTTTCTCAAAAGATGACAGTGCGCCTTATAATCCGGTGCGCCTTATATATGGACCAATATTGGGCCACAACAGGTCTCGCAACCCCAGCCTCTACTGTTGCGTCTATTCTATGCGCCTTATAATGCGGTGCGCCTTATATATGAACTAAGTTTTAAAATAGGCCATTCATTGACGGTGCACCTTATAATCCGGTGCGCCTTATAGTGCGGAAAATACAGTAATTGTTTTTCCGTACACCTAGTGACCACAATAATTCATCAAGTTAAATTCAGAATTTCCGCACTATAAGGCGCACCTAAAAACCTCCAATTTTCTCAAAAGCTGACAGTGCGCCTTATAATCCGGAGCGCCTTATATATGGACCAATATTGAGCCACAACAGGTCTCGCAACCCCAGCCTCTACTGTAGCGTCTATTCTATGCACCTTATAATGCTGTGCGCCTTATATGTGAACTAAGTTTTAAAATAGGCCATTCATTGACGGTGCGCCTTATAATCCGTTGCGCCTTATAGTGCGGAAAATACTGTATTTTTTTTCCCGTACATCTAGTGACCACAATAATTCATCAAGTTAAGTTCAGAATTTCCGCACGATAAGGCGCACCTAAAAACCTCCAATTTTCTCAAAAGCTGACAGTACGCCTTATAATCCGGCGCGCCTTATATATGGACCAATATTGAGCCACAACAGGTCTCGCAACCCCAGCCTCTACTGTAGCGTCTATTCTATGCGCCTTATAATGCGGTGCGCCTTATATATGAACTAAGTTTTAAAATAGGCCATTCATTGAAGGTGCGCCTTATAATCCGGTGCGCCTTAAAGTGCGGAAAATACGGTAATTGTTTTT
This sequence comes from Nerophis lumbriciformis, assembly GCF_033978685.3. Lineage (NCBI taxonomy): Eukaryota > Metazoa > Chordata > Actinopteri > Syngnathiformes > Syngnathidae > Nerophis > Nerophis lumbriciformis. Next base: position 38,306,246 of record NC_084550.2, on the reverse strand, counting down.
CTGTACACCTAGTGACCACAATAATTCATCAAGTTAAGTTCAGAATTTCCGCACTATAAGGCGCACCTAAAAACCTCCAATTTTCTCAAAAGCTGACAGTGCGCCTTATAATCCGGCGCGCCTTATATATGGACCAATATTGAGCCACAACAGGTCTCGCAACCCCAGCCTCTACTGTAGCGTCTATTCTATGCACCTTATAATGCTGTGCGCCTTATATGTGAACTAAGTTTTAAAATAGGCCATTCATTGACGGTGCGCCTTATAATCCGGTGCGCCTTATAGTGCGGAAAATACTGTATTTTTTTCCCGTACACCTAGTGACCACAATAATTCCTCAAGTTTAGTTCAGAATTTCCGCACTATAAGGCGCACCTAAAAACCTCCAATTTTCTCAAAAGCTGACAGTGCGCTTTATAATCCGGAGCGTCTTATATATGGACCAATATTGAGCCACAACAGGTCTCGCAACCCCAGCCTCTACTGTAACGTCTATTCTATGCACCTTATAATGCTGTGCGCCTTATATGTGAACTAAGTTTTAAAATAGGCCATTCATTGACGGTGCGCCTTATAATCCGGTGCGCCTTATAGTGCGGAAAATACTGTATTTTTTTCCCGTACACCTAGTGACCACAATAATTCCTCAAGTTTAGTTCAGAATTTCCGCACTATAAGGCGCACCTAAAAACCTCCAATTTTCTCAAAAGCTGACAGTGCGCTTTATAATCCGGAGCGTCTTATATATGGACCAATATTGAGCCACAACAGGTCTCGCAACCCCAGCCTCTACTGTAACGTCTATTCTATGCGCCTTATAATGCGGTGCGCCTTATATATGAACTAAGTTTTAAAAAAGCCATTCATTGATGGTGCGCCTTATAATCCGGTGCGCCTTAAAGTGCGGAAAATACGGTAATTGTTTTTCTGTACATCTAGTGACCACAATAATTCATCAAGTTAAGTTCAGAATTTCCGCACTATAAGGCGCACCTAAAAAGCTCCAATTTTCTCAAAAGCTGACAGTGCGCTTTATAATCCGGAGCCCCTTATATATGGACCAATATTGAGCCACAACAGGTCTCGCAACCCCAGCCTCTACTGTAACGTCTATTCTATGCGCCTTATAATGCGGTGCGCCTTATATATGAACTAAGTTTTAAAATAGGCCATTCATTGAAGGTGCGCCTTATAATCCGGTGTGCCTTAAAGTGCGGAAAATACGGTAATTGTTTTTCCGTACCCCTAGTGACCACAATAATTCATCAAGTTAAGTTCAGAATTTCCGCACTATAAGGCGCACCTAAAAACCTCCAATTTTCTCAAAAGCTGACAGTGCGCCTAATATTCCGGCGCGCCTTATATATGGACCAATATTGAGCCACAACAGGTCTCGCAACCCCAGCCTCTACTGTAGCGTCTATTCTATGCGCCTTATAATGCGGTGCGCCTTATATGTGAACTAAGTTTTAAAATAGGCCATTCATTGAAGGTGCGCCTTATAATCCGGTGCGCCTTATAGTGCGGAAAATACGATAATTGTTTTTCCGTACACCTAGTGACCACAATAATTCATCAAGTTAAGTTCATGACAGTAAGTTGAATGATGCGGACACGTTTGTTACTGGATACTTTCTAATACGCTTCTGACCACAGAACGTATTATTTTTGTCCATGTTATGTTAGATGAAACAAAAATTGAGCTGTTTGGCCACAATACCCAGCAATATATTTGGAGGAGAAAAGGTGAGGCCTTTAATCTCAGGAACACCATACCTACCGTCAAGTATGGTGGTGGTTGTATTATGCTCTGGGCCTGTTCTGCTGCCAATGGAACTGGTGCTTTACAGAGAGTAAATGGGACAGTGAAAAAAAAGGAGGATTACCTCCAAATTCTTCAGGACAACCTAAAATCATCAGCCCGGAGGTTGGGTCTTGGGCACAGTTGGGTGTTCCAACAGGTCAATGACCCCAAACACACGTCAAAAGTGGTAAAGGAATGGCTAAATCAGGCTAGAATGAAGGTTTTAGAATGGCCTTCCCAAAGTCCTGACTTAAACGTGTGGACAATGCTGAAGAAACAAGTCCATGTCAGAAAAACAACAAATTTAGCTGAACTGCACCAATGTTGTCAAGAGTAGTGGTCATAAATTCAATCAGAAGCTTGTGGATGGCTACCAAAATACCAAATATTAACATTGCTGTATGTACACTTTTGATTTGGTCACATTTTCAGGAGACCCATAATAAATTAATAAAAGAACCAAACTTCATGAATGTTTTTTGTGACCAACAAGTATGTGCTCCAATCACTCTATCACAAAAAAATAAGAGTTTGTAAGTATTGGAAACTCAAGACAGCCATGACATTTTGTTTTTTACAAGTGTACGTAAACTTTTGACCACGACTGCAATTGCTAAATGCTAACTGCCGCTCACCGCTCTTCCAGTCAGGATGGCAGAGCTTGAGGTCCCTGCAGGTGCGAGCCGGGTTCTTCTTGGAACCTTCCGGGCTGCGGATGTTCTCGATCTGGTTGTTGAGGGACTTGAGCGTGGCGTCCACCTCGGCGTCGTGCTGCCGCAGGTTTCCGGAAGCCTGGTCGGCTCTCATGTACCGGAGAGGATCGGGGGACTTCTCCGTCTGACCCAAGCCGGCGAAAGCGGACATGTCGATGCCGGGGCCGGGGGGTCCGGGGGGACCGGGGAGTCCAGGGTTTCCAGGAGGACCCTGATGGTCAAGAGGGTATACACCTTGTTACTTATTTCATTTGTTATTGTGTGAATGCTCCAATTCCCAGATTTCCCAGAATTCCAGGTTTTCCAGGACATTTTTCCCATTCAAAATGAATTGGCCATTTTTCAAACTTTCACCATTTCTACATTTTTCAACCTATTCAAACTATTCCACCTTCAACACATTCCACCATTCTGGAAATTCAAACTATCATTTTTCCAATTTCAAAAAAATTGCAGGATTTCCCAGAATTCCAGGTTTTCCCGGACATTTTTTTCAAATGTTCACCATTTCCACATGTTTCAACCTATTCAACACATTCCACAATTCTGGAAATTCAAACTATAATTTTTCCAAGTTCAAAAAAATTCCAGAATTTCCCAGGATTCCAGGTTTTCCGGGATATTTTTTCAAATTGTCACAATTTCCACATGTTTCAACCTATTCAAACCATTCCACCTTCAACACATTCCACCATTCTGGAAATTCAAACTATATTTTTTCCAAGTTAAAAAAAATTCCAGAATTTTCCAGAATTCCAGAATTCCTGCTTTTCCGGGACATTTTTTCAAATTTTCACCATTCTCACATGTTTCAACCTATTCAAACCGTTCCACCTTCAACACATTACACCATTCTGGAAATTTAAACCATCATTTTTCCAATTTCATAAAAATTCCAGGATTTCCCAGAATTTCAGGTTTTCCGGGACATTTTTTCAAATTTTCACCATTTCCACATGTTTCAACCTATTCAAACCATTCCACCTTCAACACATTTCACCATTCTGGAAATTCACACTATCATTTTTCCAAGTTAAAAAAAATTCCAGAATTTTCCAGAATTCCTGCTTTTCCGAGACATTTTTTCAAATTTTCACCATTTCCACATGTTTCAACCTGTTCAAACCATTCCACCTTCAACACATTCCACCATTCTGGAAATTCAAACTATCATTTTTCGAAGTTCAAAACACTTCCAGGATTTTCCAGAATCCCTGGTTTTCCAATGCCCTATTTCCACCCTTTATTCTGGTGACTACTCCTTCCACATTTTTCAACGTATTTCAACCGTTCTACCGTCAAAACATTCCTCTTAATCTGGGAATTTTTACAGTTCGAAAAACAACTTTGTTTTTTGTCTTAGAAAACAAAGTTGTTTTTCGAACTGTAAAAATTCCCAGATTTCCCAGAATTCCAGGTTTTCCGGGACATTTTTTCACACTTCCACCATTTCCACATGTTTCAACCTATTCAAACTATTCCACCTTCAACACATTCCACCATCCTGGAAATTCAAACCATCATTTTTCTAAGTTAAAAAAAATTCCAGGATTTTCCAGAATTCCTGCTTTTCCAAAGCTCTATTTCCACCCTTTTTTCTGGCGACTACTCCTTCCACATTTTTCAACACATTTCAACCGTTCTACCGTCAAAACATTCCTCTTAATCAGGACAAAAAATTCCCAGATTTCCCAGAATTCCAGGTTTCCTAGGAAATGTTTTAAAATTTTCACCATTTCCACGTTTCAACCTATTCAAACTACCGGTATTCAAAGCTCCAAAATTCCTACATTTTTCATCTGATTCAAACCGTTCCAACTTCAAAATATTCAGCCTGTTCAGGAATTATGTGCTCTACTTCAACAATTCTAAAAAAAATTCCCGAATTTCCCATGATTCCTTTTTTTTTTTTTTTTTGGCATTTTACCCATTCAAAATGATTTGGCCATTTTTCAAACTTCCACAATTCCCACATTTTTTAACCCATTCAAACCATTACATTAACACACTCATCCTAGACATTCAAACTACCATTTTTTCACGTTCAACAAATTTCCAGGAATTCCCGTTGTTTGGTATCCTATTTCCACCCTTAAGTTCGACTACTCTGTTCACATTTTTCAACCCATTTCAACCGTTCCACCGTCAAAACACTCCTCATATTCAGGACAAAAACCAAGTAGGTTAAGGAACTAGAAAAATTCCCGGTTTTCCAGAAATTCCAGGAAATTCTCAATTAAAAACGGTTACTAATTCAACATTTCTTGACCGATTTAAACAATTCCAACACCAACCATTTCAGCTTATTCAGGACATTCATGCTGCTAATCATTTTCAAAAAATTTTTTTTTTCCAAAATTCCCGGAAGTTCCCATTGAAATGAATGGGACATTTTTCCAAGTTGCACAATTCCCACATTTTTCAACCTATTCAAACAATTCAAACTATTCTTACATTAATTCTGTCAAAATTTCAGTTCAACTTCAGCATTGGAGCATTCACACACAAGTCCTTCAGGAATTGTCTCTTCTAGTTATATTTCATGTTCTTTCTCGTCGTACTCACAGAGGGACCGGTATCTCCACCGCGACCACGTGGTCCAGGGGGTCCGATGGGTCCGGGCAGACCGTTTGAACCGTCCTTTCCAGCTGGTCCAATAGGTCCCGGTGGTCCCTGTGATGAAACTGGTTTTAACCACAAGCTTTTATTAAGATTGAGAGAATTGTTAGTTTGTCCTCACTCTTTGTCCAGAAGGTCCAGAAGGTCCAGTAGCACCCTGGTCCCCAGATTGACCCTAGAACACAACACACCACCTTTTTACACACCATTCCAATTATAAGGGTATTGGACAATGGGTCCTTACTGGAGGTCCGGGAAGACCCTGAAGACCGGTGAAACCTCGGTGTCCCTTCTGTCCTCTCTCACCAGACTCTCCGCCCTCACCCTTATCCCCCCGGGGTCCTTGGGGTCCCTGGTAAAAAGTCAAATGCCTCATGAATAAATACAAATATAGATTAAATAAATAGAACAATAACATATAATGTCAAAAGTAAACATAAGCATTAATAAAATAAAATACAAATAATTAAAAAAATAAATAAATCAGTAGTCATCCTACGGGCATTCCTCTGGCTCCAGCAGGTCCGGGAGACCCAGCAGGTCCTTGGGCCCCCTGAGGAGGAAGAACCAAATGTGCTGAGTTGATTGTCTTTTGTAACGTTAACCTTTTTCATCTGGTGCTAGACTTACAGCCTCTCCTCGGTCTCCTTGTTTTCCAGTAGGACCGACCGGGCCGGAGGCACCGGTGCCTCCTGGAGCACCGGGGGCACCAACAGGACCCGTGTTACCGCGGTCACCCTTAGGACACACGAACAAGGACACTAATTAATCACATTCATCGACAAATGGTAATATTCAACGTCATGAAGGAAAATACTCTTGTCTTGGGCTTCACTACACATCTTAAAATGCAGCCTGGAGCTCTGTCGATTATCTGCCAGTCAGCTACCGATGTAAGAGTTATCATTTTCATTATTTGTTTTTTCTTCCGCAAATAAGCTAACCAAACATGAAGTTGCTGTTAAACAATGAGTGTAATGTTAGCTTGTAGCTAACATAGCTATGCTAGTGTTGCTAACCTAGAATGATGTTGAATCGTGATATTAGCATGCAGCTAACAAAGCTATGCCAGTTTTGCATGTAGCTCATTTAGCTGTGCTAGTGTTGCTAGCCTAGATTGATTTTAAAATGTAATGTCAGCATGTAGCACAAATAGCTATGCTAGTGTTGCTAATGTATCAGGATGTTCACAAGTAATAGTAAAATGTAGCTCACATAGCTATGATAGTGTTGCTCACCTTGAATAATATTAAAATACAATGTTAGCATATAGCTAACATAGCTGTGCTAGTGTTTTTAACCGAGCACAATGTTCAGATGTAATCTTGGCATGTAGCTTACATAACTGTGCTATAATTGCTAACCTAGCATGATATTAAACCGTAATGTTAGCATTTAGTTAATATAGCTATGCTACGTCATTAAGGTAAATAGTCCTATCCTGGGCTTCACTACACATCTTAAAATGCTGCCTGGAGCTCTGTCAATTATCCGTCAGTCAGCTACCGATCTAACATTTTAATTATGTAGTTTTTCTTCCGCAAATAAGCTAACCAAACATGAAGTTGCTGTTAAACAGGGAGTGTAATGTTAGCATGTAGCTAACATAGCTATGCTACTGCTGCCAACCTAAAATTATGTTCAAATGTAAAGTCAGTGGTGTCGCTAATGTTTGTGTCCTCCTGTCGCGTTCTGTAATGCTACGTTGTTGTATGACATATTGCTTATGTGGATAAACACTTCTTGGACACATGCGGCTCATTAGCATTAAAGCTACAGACACATAAAAACGGCTTGTTCCCAGCAGGTTTGTACTAAAAGCCCTTTTATACATACACTTGTACATATACACATATACATATATACATACATATACATACACTTGTACATATACACATATACATATATGAATACAGAGACATACACTTGTACATACACACATATACATATATACATACATATACATACACTTGTACATATACACATATACATATATACATACATATACTTCTATACATACACTTGTACATATACATATATGCATACATATACATATACTTGTGTCCATACTCTTGTACTTATATACATATACACATACACTTGTACATATACACATATGCATACATATACATATACATATACTTGTATACATACTCTTGTACATATACACATATACATTTATACATACACTTGTACATATACACATATACATTTATACATACACTTGTACATATACACATATACATTTATACATACACTTGTACATATACACATATACATATATACATACATATACATACACTTGTACATATACACATATACATACATATACTTTTATACATACACTTGTACATATACACATATACATACATATACATATACGTGTACACATACTCTTGTACATATACACATATACATACATATACATATACTTGTACACATACTCTTGTACATATACACATATACATATATACATACACTTGTACATATACACATATGAATATATACCAGTGACGTGCAGTCAATAGAGGCAGGTGAGGCCCCGCCTCACCTGCCATCATGGAAAGAAAAAAAAGGTGAAAAGAAAAAAAATAAATTTAAATTGTTAAATGTATCCAGTGATTATACTATAAAGTTATTTTCCATTTAACTTCACCAGTTTTGGAGTATTTTTATTCAAAATCGCTGAATTTTCACATTTGCCATTCAAATACTGAGAAGAGACGGTGCGGTGAACAGCAGCCAGTTGAGGCACGTCACTCAGTGCCTCACCATGGATTGCGGTTCGGGGAAGTGCTGGCCTGCTGTGCAGTGAGACCGTATTGCAAATGAACTATATTACACATTTCCATAGTTTAGTTAGCTGAGGTATATAATGTACAGTGTATTTTGTCAACAACTGTATGTGTGTAAAGTATTTCTTGTGCTGAGCAATCATAAAACGGCTGCGAAGACGCACTGTGTGAGGCTCGCGTCATCCTGCCTCCTGGTGGTAGAGAATGTACTCCCGCCGTAGAATGCACCCCCTGACGTGAGTGTTATATCAACTAAAGCCCACACTTAATTTTTCCAAGTGCAAGATTGAATCTATTTAAAAAAGTTATTTAATAAGAAGCCAAAAAGTGCAAAAACAATAATGTTCGTGTTGGAGGAGTTGTGAATGACTGCAGGGCCACAACATTAGGTACACCTGCAGACTGCAGCACAGATTTCATATTTCATTCATTCACAACTCCTCCAACAGGAACATTATTGTTTTTGCACTTTTTGGCTTCTTATTGAGCTGCTGCATTTTTTGGTTGGGTTGTTTATTTCTTTTGAGTAACTTACTTCTACATTTCTAAAAGGGGAGTAATGTAATAGAGTGATCTATGTTTGTCTGTTGCCATCTCCTGGTTAATGTTGGCTATAGCGTACTGTGATTACTCTTTGGTTGGCCAACGATTTACGTGGTGTGGCGCATCTGACGTCAAGTGTGTTGAGTCTGTTCTGAAGTCTACAGTAAAGAGACGTACTTCATCACCTCGCCTGGTTATTGCCTCCAACCCAATATATTACATAAAGGTAAGACCATAATAACGTTTTTTTTAATTAAATGTGCTTTTTTGTGTGCTACAGTTTGTATGTGTAAAGTTAAAGTTAAGTTAAAGTACCAATGATTGTCACACGCACACTAGGTGTGGTGAAATTTGTCCTCTGCATTTGACCCATCCCTTGATCACCCCCTAGGATGTGAGGGGAGCAGTGGGCAGCACCGGTGCCACGCCCAGGAATAATTTTTGGTGATTTAACTCCCAATTCCAAGCCTTGATGCTGAGTGCCAAGCAGGGAAGAATGCTGGTATGAGCTTTTAAACATAACCCGTTAACTGCTGCCAATCAAATGGTGAATAAGATACTCTTTCGGGTTCATATGTTTGTAAATCTGACTGTGATGAAGTCAGTGCCTCACCAGCCATCAACCTCACCGCACGTCACTGATATATACATACATATACATACACTTGTACATGTACATCCATATACTTTTATACATACACTTGTACATATACACATATACATACACTTGTACATACACTTGTACATATACACATATACATACATATACTTTTTTACATACACTTGTACATATACACATATACATATATGCATACATATACTTGTACATATACACATATACATATATACATACATACACTTTTCTACATACACTTGTACATAAACACATATACATACATATACATATACTTGTATACATACTCATGTACATATACACATATACATACATATACTTTTTTACATACACATATACATGCATATACATACACTTGTACATGTACACATATACATATATACATACATATACTTTTCTACATACACTTGTACATATACACATATACATATGTACATACATATACTTTTATACATACACTTGTACATATATACATATACATACACTTGTACATATACACATATACATATATACACATACATATACTTGTATACATACACTTGTACATATACACATATACATATATACATACATATACATACACTTGTACATATACACATATATACATATAAATATATACACATACATATACTTGTATACATACACTTGTACATATACACATATACATATATACATACATATACATACACTTGTACATATACACATATATACATATACATATATACATACATATACTTTTTTACAAACACTTGTACATATACACATATACATATATACATACATATACATATATACATACATATACATATACTTGTATACATACTCTTGTACATATACACATATACATATATACATACATATACTTTTCTACATACACTTGTACATGTACACATATACATATACTTGTATACATACTCTTGTACATATACACATATACATATATATATATATATACATATACTTTTATACATACACTTGTACATATGCACATATACTTATATACATACATATACATATACTTGTATACATACTCTTGTACATATACACATACTTGTATACATACTCTTGTACATATACACATATACATATACTTGTATACATTCCAATACACTATTTCATATGTCTGAAAATACTATAATTTGGGATTTTGAAGTAAAAGTCTCACCTTGATTCCAGGAGAACCGTCTCTACCAGGAGGTCCATCAGATCCAGCGTTGCCCTGTCACATGACGCAGCATTGAGTCACATGACGACTTTTAATGACCTCCGCCTGCTGCGTGCTGCTCTTTCACTGACCTCTCTGCCTGGCTCTCCTGAAGGTCCAGTGAGTCCAGGTGGTCCAACCGGTCCAGGGGGTCCGCGGTCTCCGCCCCCACCAGTGGCACCTTGCTTTCCAGGCTCACCCTGTGAGCAAGAGGAGGAGGTGACTCACCTCTCTGAGCTGATGAAGGCTACAGAGAAGGTCTCTCAGTGACACACTGAATGTGACACAGGTGGCGGCGGAAGGAATTCAATTTTGAGCTGATGCTATTTTAATTTATTTTTTAAATAATGAATTACTTATGGTTTAAATTGACCATTTGTTTACCGTCTATTTAAAGCCTTGTTAATAACAATGTAAGTTTTTTAAAATGTAAAGTTACAAAACGAAATTGTTGTAAAATAAGTATAAATTAGAAGCGATATTATATATATATATTTTATTTTACCTTATAACCAAACCTTATAAATGTACCTTTATCATTTTAGATAAATCTGATGTAAAATGGTAATTTTTTGGATAATCATATTGACAAAATTAAAACATTTTTATTTTTAATTATAGATATCAGATGTAAACATTTTATTTTTTTTAATAATTTTAGGTATTAAATGTAAAGTGTTACTATTTTTCATCGTTATAGTAGACTGATGTAAAATGTTTGTTTCAATAATCATTGCTGTAAAATGTCTTCTTTCATAATTAATGTTATCTGATGTAAAAACATTTAAAAAAAAATAATTATAGTTATCTGTTGCAAAATGTTTAATTTTTTAAAAATAATTATAGCTATCCAAGGTAAACTTTTAATTTTTTTATCTGATGTAAATTTTTTTATTTCAAATAATCATAGTTCTACGATTTAAAATGTTTGTTTGTTAAAATTATGGGTATCTGATGTAAAATATTTTTCTAATGATTACAGTTATCCAATGTATTTTTTATTTTTTGTAATTATTGTCATCCAGTGTAATCTGTTTTTTAAATAATTATATTAATCAATTATAGGTATCTGAGGTAACATGTTTATTTTAAAAGTTATAGTTATCTGATGTAAAATGTTTATTTTTTTAAACAATTATAGTTATTGAATGTACAATGTTCACTCTAACAATTCTTTTTCTCTGATGTAAAATTGATTTTATAAAATAATTATAGTTATCTAATGTGAAATGTTTATTTTAATAAATATAGTGATTTGATGTAAAATTAACATTTCAACAAAATAATTACAGTTATATGATGTAAAATGTTTATGTTTTAATAATCATATTGACAAAATACATTCTTCTTGACTGCACTTAAATGTAGAATACATGTATAGTATATTTATATTATTAACATATGAATAATGCTGTATAGTATTTATTGTCTATTGTGAGCGAACTGTGGTGCTGAATTTCCCCCAGGGATCAATAAAGTACGTTTTATTCTATTCTATTCTATAAAATGTTTATTTTTAATAATTATAGTTATCAGATGTAAACATTTAATTTTTTATAATTGTAGTTATTGATGTAAAATGTTTATGTTAAATAATTATATTTATCAACTGTAGGTATCTGATGTAAAATGTTTTTTTTTATGTTATTAAATATGTATATATATATATATATATATATATATATATATATATATATATATATATATATATATATATATATATGCATATATATATATATATATATATATGCATATATATAAAAAATATTTTTCCAATGATTATAGTTATTCAAAATAATTTTTATTTTTTTAAGTAATTATTGTTATCCAGTGTAAAATGTTTTTTTTTAATAATTATATTTATCAATTATATATCTGATGTAAAATGTTCATTTTCAACCTTATAGTTTTTTGAGGTAAAATGTTAATTTTTTTTTTTAAATGTCATTAAAAAATATACATAGTTATTTGATAAATAATCAGAGTTTTAGTATTTAAAATGTTTCTTTTTTAGATTATGGGTATCTGTTTCCTTTCTATAACTATAGTTATCAGATATACAAAAATATTAGTTTTCTAATGATTACAGTTATCCAAAGTATTAAAACATTTTTTTTTGTAATTATTGTTGTCCAGTGTAAAATGTTTTTTTAATAAGGATATTTATCAATTATAGGTATCTGATGTAAAATGTTTATTTTTATAAATTATTATAGTTATCTGATGTAAAATGTTCACTTTAACAATTATTTTTCTCAATTTTATTTTATAGTTATCTGATGTAATTTTTATTTTTATTTAATAATTGTAGTTATCTGATGTAAATTTTTTATTTTAATAGAAATAGTTGTCTACTGTGAAATGTTTATTGTAATACATATAGTGATTTGATGTAAAATGAACATTTTAACAAATTTATTACAGTTATCTGAAGTAAAATGTTTAGTTTATTAATGTTATTTTTCTGATGTCAAATGTTTATTTTTAGCTATGAGATGAAAGATGACAGGCAAAGATCGATTCCAATGACCAGTGAATGATGATGCCTCCACGCGGTCACATGCTTCACATATGACTGGCCACCTGCTGGTCACCATGACAACGTAACATTATGCAGGCTGTGAAATGACGGCTGCAGATAGAGATCAGGGCAGTGTTACTAAAGATCTTGCTCCCCGTGGACAAATTCTAAGAACATTCTCAGCAATCACAGACATTAATCAAAGCTAGGACATTATAGCCTCTAAAAAACACATTGAGTTAAAAGTGCAAAAATTACCAGCATGAAAATTAATATGAGTAAATAAACATTACTATCACTATTTGAATTCTGTGCAAGTGGACCTACGTTTTCACACATTTTGGAGGATCATTTTAAAGTCAAGCTGACTATTCATTTAACACAGGGGTCAGCAACCCCCTAGGGCGGCTCTTTAGTGCCGCCCTAGTGGCTCCCTGGAGTATTTTAAAAAAAAGGATTGAAAATGGATGAAGATGGGGTAAAATAATATTTTTGTTTTTGTATGTTTTTTGTTTGAGGACAAACATGACACAAACCTTCCCAATTGTTAGAACTGTTGAATATGTTTGTGTGTATGCTTCACTGATGACACTATTTGGTGAACATCCTTTTGTCCTACTGATTTCGGCGGTTCTTGAACTCACCATAGTGTGAACTGTTTACATGTAAAATCTTCCACTCCTTCTTTGTCTCATTTTGTCCACCACATGTTTTATGCTGTGCGTGAATGCACAAAGGTGCGCTTTGTTGATGTTAGTGAATTGTTGGAGTGCTAATCAGGCATATTTGGTCACTGCATGACTGCAAGCTAATCGATGCTAACATGCTATTTAGGCTAGCTGTATGCACATATTGCATCATTATGCCTCATTTGTAGGTATTTTTGAACTCATTTAATATCCTTTACTTTTATCCTCTTTGTATATAATTTATATTTGCATGTCTCATGACACATTATCTGTAGTTGTCTGTGTGCCATGTTGTTCCAGACCACAGCAAACATTACCTAGCTTGCCAAAGATTGTAATACATCCATTAGAAGGCCCTTTCCTTTAACTTGGACACACACATTTATACCTTTGGCCATTCTAAGCCAGTCATTTCCAGAAGTTGCCTCACCCTCTGAAAAGTTTTACTAATGGTTTCTAATGTTGTAAAAATGTGTAGAATAAATATTACATTTCAACATTTCTGTCAACGAAGATTTGCTTCAGTCATAGTAATTTTGATAGTAGGTTATTAGAGCTAATATAGACACTTACATCATGTGTTGCCTTCATTATAACACTTATGTAAGATTTTTAAAGTAATTTTGATAGGAGGCTTCTATAGCTAATTTAGACACTTACATCATATGTTGCCTTCATTATAACACTTATATAAGACTTTTTAAAGTCATTTTGATAGTAGGCTAATATAGCTAAAATAGACACTTACATCATGTGTTGCCTTCATTATAACACTTATATAAGACTTTTAAAGTCATTTTGATCGTAGGATAATACAGCTAATATAGACACTTACATCATGTGTTGCCTTCATTATAACACTTATATAAGATTTTTAAAGTCATTTTGATAGTAGGCTTCTATAGTTAATTTAGACACTTACATCATATGTTGCCTTCATTATAACACATATATAAGACTTTTAAAGTAATTTTGATAGTAGGCTAATATAGCTAATATAGACACTTACATCATGTGTTGCCTTCATTATAACACTTATATATGACTTTTAAAGTCATTTTGATAGTAGGCTAATATAGCTAATATAGACACTTACATCATGTGTTGCCTTCATTATAACACTTGTATAAGATTTTTAAAGTCATTTTGATAGTAGGCTTCTATAGCTAATTTAGACACTTACATCATATGTTGCCTTCATTATAACACATATATAAGACTTTTACAGTCATTTTGATAGTAGGCTAATATAGCTAATATAGACACTTACATCATGTGTTGCCTTCATTATAACACTTGTATACGATTTTTAAAGTAATTTTGATAGTAGGCTTTTATAGCTAATTTAGACACTTACATCACGTGTTGCCTTCATTATAACACTTATATAAGGCTTTTAAAGTAATTTTGATAGTAGGCTAATATAGCTAATATAGACACTTACATCATGTGTTGCCTTCATTATAACACTTATATAAGACTTTTAAAGTCATTTTGATAGTAGGTTAATACAGCTAATATAGACACTTACATCATGTGTTGCCTTCATTATAACACTTATATAATACTTTTAAAGTAATTTTGATTGTAGGCTAATATAGACACTTACATCAAGTGTTGCCTTCATTATAACACTTATATAATACTTTTAAAGTCATTTTGATAGTAGGCTAATATAGACACTTACATCAAGTGTTGCCTTCATTATAACACTTATATAATACTTTTAAAGTCATTTTGATAGTAGGCTAATATAGACACTTACATCAAGTGTTGCCTTCATTATAACACTTATATAATACTTTTAAAGTCATTTTGATAGTAGGCTAATATAGACACTTACATCAAGTGTTGCCTTCATTATAACACTTATATAAGGCTTTCAATTTTTTTGCGGCTCCAGACAGATATATATTTTTAAATTTTTGGTCCAATATGGCTTTTTCAACATTTTTGGTTGCTGACCCCTTATTTAACAGATATTTTCTTTTAAGTGAATTATTATTTACAATTACACAGTCTTCATAAGAAGATTAGGTGTATCGATTTGATGGTCCATCCTTTGCCCATTATTACCAAAAGTATATATTTTATCTAGCTTTAATGAGCAACCAATCACAGCTTTGGATATAATGACTCATACCTCCTCACTAAAATAGGAGTTTCTGCTTAGGTTTTGTGAGAATGTTCTGGAATCAATCCTAAACTTGCTAGGAATGTTTAGGTTAAGTTAGGAGCTCTCTGAGTGGATTCTCAGAATCTTTAGTAATCTTTAGGGACAGTAGGAATGGTGTTCCTGGGATTTAAAGGCCTCACCTTTTCTCCTCCAAACATATTGCTGGGTATTGTGGCCAAACAGCTCAATTTTTGTTTCATCTGACCACAGAACTTTCCTCCAGAAGGTCTTATCTTTGTCCATGTGATGTCAGATGAAACAAAAATTGAGCTGTTTGGCCACAATACCCAGCAATATGTTTGGAGGAGAAAAGGTGCGGCCTTTAATCCAAGGAACACCAGTCCTACCGCAAATCATGGTGGTGGTAGTATTATGCTTTGGGCGTGTTTTGCTGCCAATGGAACTGGTGCTTTACAGAGAGTAAATGGGACAATGAAAAAGGAGGATTACCTCCAAATTGTTCAGGACAACCTAAAATCATCAGCCCATAGGTTGGGTATGGCCACAGTTGGGTGTTCCAACAGGACAATGACGTCACAAATGGTAAAGGAATGGCTAAATCAGGCTAGAATTAAAGTTTTAGAATGGCCTTCCCAAAGTCCCGACTTAAACGTGTGGACAATGCTGAAGAAACAAGTCCATGTCAGAAAACCAACACATTTAGCTGAACTGCACCGATTTTGTCAAGAGGAGTGGTCAAAAATTGAACCAGATGCTTGTGGATGGCTACCAAAATGATTGGGGATTATGCAATCGATTAAATTAAAGATGTCATTTTTAATTTCTGAGTACTCACAGAAGGTCCGGGCAGGCCGGGGAAGCCTCGTTCACCTCGCTGTCCAGGAAGACCCACAATTCCACGCTGGCCGCCCAAACCCTGAGGACCGGAAGGACCTAAAGCACCCTGGGAAAAAAACAAAACACAGAAGCCATTAAAGAATATGGAATTGATTATTAAAGAAATACTCTACTAGTATATAGTAGAGTATAGAGTTGTCTCCATACCAATATTTTGGTACCGGTACTAAAATGTATTTTGATACTTTTCTAAATAAAGGGGACCACAAAAAATGGCATTATTGGCTTTATTTTAACAAAAAATCTTAGGGTACATTAAACATATGTTTATTATTGCAATCTAGTCCTTAAATAAAATAGTGAACATACTAGACAACTTGTCTTTTAGTAGCAAGTAAACAAACAAAGACTCCTAATTAGTCTGCTGACATATGCAGTAACATATTGTGTCATTTATCTACCTATTATTTTGTCAACATTATGAGGGACATACTGTAAAAAATGATTATTAATCTACTTGTTCGTTTACTGTTAATATCTGCTTACCTTTCTGTTTTAACATGTTCTATCTACACTTCTGTTAAAGTGTAATAATCACTTATTCTTCTGTTGTTTGATACTTTACATTAGTTTTGGATGATACCACAAATGTAGGCATCGATCCGATACCAACTAGTTACAGGATCATACATTGGTCATATTCAAAGTCCTCATGTGTCCAGGGACGTATTTACTGAGTTTATGAACATAATGTACATTTAAAAAAAATGTGACAATAAAAAATATCGATGTAGTCATAGTAGTATCGACTAGATACGCTCCTGTACTTGGTATCATTACAGCGGATGTCAGGTGTAGATCCACCCATGGCATTTGTTTACATTGTGACACCGGTGAGCTACGGTGTGTAGTGAAGCATGTTTAGCTATTCCTTGTCCTCCAGTGATAATGGTACCTGTAATAAACTTACTTTATTTGTCGCCATGGAGGCGAGGATTAGTGATTTAGAAGTAGCCGCTAACTAGCTAGCCATGTCTTAAAGCACCTCTTCCTGAGGGCGTTTCAGTGTTATAACTTCACCTTTATCTTTACTTTTTAAGCCAAAATGCGTCCGTTCTCCCTTTTCTGTCTACACACTGTGTCTGCTTGTAAGTACTCTGTGTGTGTGCGCTGCCGAACATGCTCCTCTGCTTGTAAAACCAGCAATGTCACGACGTGACGACGACGCGCCGTCATGTCTGTAAAAAAAAAAAATGCCGAACCGGTGCTTTTCTGGGCTTCCCTGCTTAGGCTGCTGCCCCCGCGACCCGACCCCGGACAAGCGGAAGAAGATGGATGAATGGATGGACGGTACTTTTCAAACCGAGTATAGTACCGTTTTCGATTCATTAGTACCGCGATACTATACTAGTACCGGTATACCGTACAACCCTAGTAGAGTATTTCTTTCTAACCAATATCTCTTTTGTACGTAATAAAGAGAGGTGTGGCTTGTTTTTTTGTTTTATTTTATCGGACTTACAAATTCTACCTAGCAACAACTTCAGAAGAACAATTACTATTCCGTCACATGTGCAGTTTTGTCAAAAATCATTAATTTTTGTTGGTTTCTGTGTGTTTTTAATACACTGGACTCCATCCTTTGCTTTGTCTTTGACTTTTTCCCCCACGATGAAACCACAGAACGAGGACAGAGAGGAATAGCGTGATGATTACCATAGAAGAAGAAATTGAACCCATATTGGAAAAGGGTCTGGCTCAGAAGTACAAGAAAGAGTACCTTGGTTTTCGTACGCTTTACTTTTTGTATGATTTGGTTTTTATTATCACAAAAGCTTTGTATTACATTGAGTTCCTGGCAGGGAGACGGGAGCTGTCTTTGGGGCCTTACCAGGAGGAAGGCTCGTAAAACTCCACTGTGACTTCAAAGCGGACAGATGGTAGGATCTGCCCAATTTCCAGACGAACTCTTTTTGAAGTATTTTACGAACTCTCTTTGAACTATTTTATGGAACTCTCTTTGAACTATTTTATGGAACTCTTTTTGAACTATTTTATGGAACTCCTTTTGAACTGTTCGGTAACCAAAGGCAACGCTGTTTATGACCCACTTCCCTCTGGAAGCAGCTGTGGTCAGGTGGGGGGAGAAAGTCAAATAAAGAGGGAGGAGTGCAATCTTTTGGCAGAGCGTGGTTGACACTGAAAGAGGTTACAGGTCGACACGTTTTCTCCTCAATATTGAGTCCAAATTGAGTTATGCCTCTGTTTGATTCTTTGCCTCTTGTCTTGTTTAATAGATGTCATCAGTGTTTGAACCTGACAGTTGGAAATCAACACTTTGTCTTGTTTTTGGTCCAATGTCCCGGTTATTGTACAGCCAAACAAACTACAGTATAGATATGTGATGATAACAGACATCATGACAAATCACAGTAACATTTGTGACGTTAGTATTTATGTTTAAACTTTTAATGATCGAAAAATCGGGATTGGAAAAACTCATGATGATACTGCTCATTTGTGAGAGAAGAAGCTAGCTGGTCCATAATTACTTTGTCATCACATTCCATTCCATTATAACAATGATCATTTTGGTCAGTCTGTGTTTTTTTTAACTGAGTACGACTGTAAAATAATCCAGAATAGGGCCAAAAAAAGTTGCGACTGATAGTACTTTTATACAGAAGGTGAAAAACACTATGGAATTCAAGAAAGAACTCCAAGTAGAAAGTTGGCAATGCCTCTCCACTTAACTCTGTCTTCGCCAACTTAAATTAAATTATTATTTATATGTGTTTTACATTGTTTTCCGCATGCAAATTTGGCATTAGTCTCTGTAAAACGTGTTTTTATGTTCATATTTGTGCGTGTGTTGGGTTATTTTACACAATATATAATACTTGAAGTGTTAATAAAGGGTTTGTGTGACAGTAAAATATTAGTAGTGTTCCATACATCCATCCTTTTTCTACCGCTTGTCCCTTTCAACACCGTGGACAAGTCACCAGTTTTGTTTAAATGCCATAAAAATATGCCGCTTGAAATAG
Source organism: Nerophis lumbriciformis (assembly GCF_033978685.3). Lineage (NCBI taxonomy): Eukaryota > Metazoa > Chordata > Actinopteri > Syngnathiformes > Syngnathidae > Nerophis > Nerophis lumbriciformis. Next base: position 38,286,703 of record NC_084550.2, on the reverse strand, counting down.
GAAATAGGGAAAAATAGGAAAAATATGTATATCTTGATTCTGGTTGATTCTGGCTGTTGTGTGTCAGCCATCTTTAAAAAAATGAAAGAAAATATGTGTCGACTTCATCATCTGCTGACGTTTACTCCAGCTGCTGGCTTACAAACTACAGCTTCATCCATCAAAATGGATTTGTCCATCACACCTGATCTACTTTCTGCCCCGCGCCTCGGCTACTTCATAAGGCCAGAGTGAGCCCTCGCCACACACACACACACACACACACACACACACACACACACACACACACACACACACACACACACACACACACACACACACACATACACACACACACACACATTATTGTATTTGTTACCTTCTTGAGGCCTTGGAAAAATGCCTAACTCTTTAGGACCAGCCTTTCTAGATATATAAATATTTGTATTTACAACATTAACAATACATACATACTATACAAAAATAAAAAAGCTTGTTGTGAAAATGAGTTGGAATTTCACAAGAAAAAGGTCACAGTTTCACAAGAAAAACTTAGAATTTTGGCAGTATTACAATAAAAGTCGTCCTTTTAATCAACGCAAGTCAAAATTTTACAAGAAAAACTGAACATTTGTGCAATATTATGATAAAAGTTGGAATTTTACTCAACAGTCGCAAGTTTACAAGAAAAAGCTTAACATTTTGGCAATTTTTTGAAAAGAGTCGTAATTTTACTCGACAAAAGTCACAATTTTATAAGAAAACTTTACAATTTTGGCAATATTATAATAATAATCGGAATTTCGCTTGGCAAAAATGATGACAAAAGTCATCGTTTGACTCAAAAAATGTCACTATTTTACAAAGCCCGAGTGCAAGCTAAAACTCTCCTATGCAAGGCGAAAACCGTTTATCAACAACACCCAGAAACGCCGTCGGCTTCGCTGGGCCTGAGCTCATCTAAGATGGACTGACACAAAGTGGAAAAGTGTTCTGTGGTCTGACGAGTCCACATTTCAAATTGTTTTTGGAAACTGTGGACGTCGTGTCCTCCGGACCAAAGAGGAAAAGAACCATCCGGATTGTTATAGGCGCAAAGTTGAAAAGCCAGTATGTGTGATGGTATGGGGGTGTATTAGTGCCCAAGACATGGGTAACTTACACATCTGTGAAGGCCCCATTAATGCTGACAGGTACATACAGGTTTTGGAGCAACATATGTTGCCATCCAAGCAACGCTACCATGGACGCCCCTGCTTATTTCAGCAAGACAATGCCAAGCCACATGTTACATCAACGTGGCTTCAGAGTAAAAGAGTGTGGGTACTAGACTGGCCTGCCTGTAGTCCAGACCTGTCTCCCATCGAAAATGTGTGGCGCATTATGAAGCCTAAAATACCACAACGGAGACCCCTGGACTGTTGAACAACTTAAGCTGTACATCAAGCAAGAATGGGAAAGAATTCCACCTGAGAAGCTTCAAAAATGTGTCTCCTCAGTTCCCAAACGTTTACTGAGTGTTGTTAAAAGGAAAGGCCATGTAACACAGTGGTGAACATGCCCTTTCCCAACTACTTTGGCACGTGTTGCAGCCATGAAATTCTAAGTTAATTATTATTTGCAAAAAAAAAAAAAGTTTATGAGTTTGAACATCAAATATGTTGTCTTTGTAGTGCATTCAATTGAATATGGGTTGAAAAGGATTTGCAAATCATTGTATTTTGTTTATATTCACATCTAACACAATTTCCCAACTCATATGGAAACAGGGTTTGTACAAGAACAACAAAAAAATGGGCAACATTGTGATAAAAGCCAGAATTTTATATGACAAATGTCACCATTTTGCATTAAAAAGTAATAATTTAGTACAGAAACAGAAAGAATATGAGAAATTGTTGCCAATTTTATAAGAAAAAAGTCGACACATTGTGAGAAAAAGACTGCTTTTAGTTCTTTTTTAAAATGTTTTATTATTTTTTGGGGGTAATTGCTTTTTAATCTTCATTATTTACTTCAAGCTATTACAGTATGTCTCTATATACATATTTATTTTATTTTGTTATTAATTTTGGCCAAAGGGGGCACATTTCAATTTCTTACACATGCTTGTTATTACATATGTGGGCCAGAGGGAGAGCACTTTAAATTTTTACACACACTTGTTATTTCATATGTTGACCAGAGGGGGAGCACTTTTAAAAGCGACACACAGTCAATTTGAAAAATCCCTCCTTTTTGGGAGCACCCTCATTTTGATAGATGTCACCAGCAGGGGTGCAAATGAGACATTCTCTATTAGATGCAATGTTATTGGGACCATGATTTATGTCATCACTTGTTCACACCTCCTTACATGGAAGATACTTTTCCTTCTTCATGTCTCAAAAAGGGTAGAAATACAATAACACACACACACACACACACACACACACACACACACACACACACACACACACACACACACACACACACACACACACACACACACACACGCACACACACACACACGCACACACATTCTTGTATTTGTTACCTTCTTGAGACCTCCAAAAATGCCTACCTCTGTAGGACCAGCTTTTATATATATATATATATATATATATATATATATATATATATATATATATATATATATATATATATATATATATATATATATATATATAAAGATTTGTATTTACATTATTAATGAAATATACATACTGTGCAAATATAAAAAAGCTTGTTGTGGAAAATGTGTTGGAATTTCACCAGAAAAAGGTCACAGTTTTACCAGAAAAACTTAGAATTTTGGCAGAATTATAATAAAAGTCGTCATTTTACTCAACGCAAGTCAACATTTTACAAGAAAAACTGAACATTTGTGCAATATTATGAGAAAAGTTGGGATTTTACTCAATAACAGTCGCAAGTTTACAAGAAAAAGCCTAACATTTTTGGCAATTTCATGAAAAGAGTCGTAATTATACTCGACAAAAGTCACAATTTTATAAGAAAACATAAGAACATTTTTTGGCAATATTATAATAAAAATCGGAATTTCGCTTGGCAATATTATAAAGAAAATCGGAATTTCGCTTGGCAAAATTATGACAAAAGTCATCATTTTACTCAAACAATGTCACTATTTTACAAGAACAACAAAAAAAATTGGCAATGTTGTGATAAAAGTCAGAATTTTATACGACAAATGTCACTATTTTGCATTAAAAAGTAATAATTTTATATAAAAAAAAGCTTGTTGTGGAAAATGAGTTGGAATTTCACCAGAAAAACTTTGAATTTTAGCAATATTATAATAAAAGTGGTAATTTTACTCAAAGCAAGTCAACATTTTACAAGAAAAACTGAACATTTGTGCAATATTATGAGAAAAGTTGGGATTTTACTCAATAACAGTCGCAAGTTTACAAGAAAAAGCTTAACATTTTGGCAATTTTATGAAAAGAGTCGTAATTTTACTCGACAAAAGTCACAATTTTATAAGAAAACAAATAAGAATTTTTTTTGGCAATATTATAATACAAATCGGAATTTCGCCTGGCAAAATTATGACAAAAGTCATCATTTTACTCAAAAAAAATTCACTATTTTACAGGAACAACAAAAAAAATTGGCAATATTGTGATAAAAGTCAGAATTTTATATGACAAATGTCACTATTTTGCATTAAAAAGTAATAATTTTACATTAAAAAATGTATCTTGATGTGTCAAGAAGGGTAGAAATACAGGAACACACACACACACACACACACACACACACACACACACACACACACACACATACAAACAAACACATTCTTGTATTTGGTACCTTCTTGAGACCACCCTTTTTATATATATATATATATATATATATATATATATATATATATATATATATATATATAAATATATATATATCTATATATATATATATATATACATATATATATATATATATATATATATATATATATATATATATATATATATATATATATATATATATATATATATATATATATATATACGGTATATATAAAGATTTGTATTTACAACATTAATGAAACATACATACTATGCAAATATAAAAAAGCTTGTTGTGGAAAATGAGTTGGAATTTCACCAGAAAAACTTTGAATTTTGGCAGAATTATAATAAAAGTCGTCATTTTACTCAACGCAAGTCAACATTTTACAAGAAAAACGGAACATGTGTGCAATATTATGATAAAAGTTGTGATTTTACTCAGTAACAGTCGCAAGTTTACAAGAAAAAGCTTAACATTTTGGCCATTTTATGAAAAGAGTCGTAATTTTACTCGACAAAAGTTACAACTTTATAAGAAAACAAATACGATTTTTTTTGGGCAATATTATAATACAAATCGGAATTTCGCCTGGCAAAATTATGACAAAAGTCATCATTTTACTCAAAATAATTTCACTATTTTACAGGAACAACAAAAAAAATTGGCAATATTGTGATAAAAGTCAGAATTTTATATGACAAATGTCACTATTTTGCATTAAAAAGTAATAATTTTACATAAAAAATGTATCTTGATGTGTCAAGACGGGTAGAAATACAGGAACACACAAACACACACACACACACACACACACACACACACACACACACACACACACACACACACACACACACACACACACACACACACACATACAAACACACACATTCTTGTATTTGGTACCTTCTTGAGACCACCCTTTATATATATATATATATATATATATATATATATATATATATATATATATATATATATATATATATATATATATATATATATTGGCAATATTATAATACAAATCGGAATTTCGCCTGGCAAAATTATGACAAAAGTCATCATTTTACTCAAAATAATTTCACTATTTTACAAGAACAACAAAAAAAATTGGCAATATTGTGATAAAAGTCAGAATTTTATATGACAAATGTCACTATTTTGCATTAAAAAGTAATAATTTTACATTAAAAAATGTATCTTGATGTGTCAAGAAGGGTAGAAATACAGGAACACACACACACACACTGGATCTGACAATGAAGATTACATGTATGTAATAGATGTTTGTAATCATCTGTGAGCTGTGAGCTGGCATTAGCTTGACAGAACTTGTCATCTGCTGGTGATTGCTTGTGTGTGTGTGTGTGTGTGTGTGTGTGTGTGTGTGTGTGTGTGTGTGTGTGTGTGTGCGTGTGTATATAGGACAAGGTAAAAGCCTGTGGGGTCCTGCCATTAGTCTGTCAGTGTGTTGGCTTCCTCTGCTGTTACACTCAATGACAGCTGGCTTTATTCATGGCGAAAGTTTATTTTCCTGTCTTGAAGAAAGATGTTTAAGATGTTGTTGTTGCACTAGTGAGCCACGGAAAGCGGCTTGAAGATGATCTGTAAAACGTCATCTCTGCAACATTTTGACCAAAGAACCACCAATACATGTTACGTAGACCACAAGGAAGTATTTTACATTTAGAATAAATCATAATTTGACCCCTTTTATGCGCCTTATATTCGGGTGCGCCTTATATATGAAAAAAGACCTGACTAGACCCGCTCATCGGTAGTGCGCCTTATAATCCGGTGCGCCCTATGGTATGGAAAATACTGTATATTGATATATAAAGATGACAAACTCACAGGGGGGCCATCTTCTCCGGGGTCTCCCTTCTCTCCGGAGGTTCCAGCGGGACCACGGAGCCCAGCATCACCTTGTCTGCCAGGGGGGCCACCGTCTCCCCTCACGCCTTTGGGTCCGTCTTTGCCGGAGGGGCCGGCGGGACCAGCGGGTCCAGGATTACCCTAAAGAAACATCCCGTTCGATTACAAGCAGAACAAATAGTGACTTTGATAATGTTCTGGAGTGCATGAGAAAGTGGAAATGAGGGTGGCCGTATAAACAACCTTAACACTGTTAGAAATATACGCCACACTGTGAATCCACACCAAACAAGAATGACAAACACATTTCGGGAGAACATCCGCACCGTAACACAACATAAACACAACAGAACAAATACCCAGAACCCTTTGCAGCTCTTCCGGGACGCTACAAGGTGTGTGTGTGTGTGTGTGTGGTGGGGGTGTATTTTGTAGCGTCCCGGAAGAGTTAATGCTGCAAAGGGTGGACTACGAGATATAATGACTGATGAACACCTTCGTTCGATAATGAAGGTTGCCTCAGCTCAAAGCCTGAGCCCCGACATTAATGAATTAATGAACTAGCATCCAAGAAAAGATGGCAGCTCTTCCAGGAAACTACAAGGTGTGTGTGGGAGGGGGGGGGGGGTATTTTGTAGCGTCCCGGAAGAGTTAATGCTGCAAAGGGTGGACTACGAGATATAATGACTGATGTACACCTTCGTTCGATAATGAAGGTTGCCTCAGCTCAAAGCCTGAGCCCCGACATTAATGAATTAATAAACTAGCATCCAAGAAAAGATGGCAGCTCTTCCGGGACACTACAAGGTGTGTGTGTGTGTGTGTGTGTGTGTGTGTGTGTGTGTGTGTGTGTGTGTGTGTGTGTGTGTGTGTGTGTGGGAGGGGGGGGGGGGGGGGGTGTATTTTGTAGCGTCCCGGAAGAGTTAATGCCGCAAAGGGTGGACTACGAGATATAATGACTGATGAACACCTTCGTTCGATAATGAAGGTTGCCTCAGCTCAAAGCCTGAGCCCCGACATTAATGAATTAATGAACTAGCATCCAAGAAAAGATGGCAGGTATCTGGCTTGGGCACATCAGATTAGAACAGTGTGTTGCAAACTGAGCAGTTTAAAGTCCTGAAAGGTTGGTTTATTCATTGTTATTTTATTTTCAAATTTATTAGCCTGTGGAAAAAGTTAATGTTGATATTTACCTCAGAAGGCTGCAAATAGAAAAGAGGCATTCAATTTTTATTTAAATTGTATTTGATATGCCATTGATATTCTTTAATTATTATTATTATTTGAAACTCGATTTTGCATGTCACTATAAAGTTATATAAGCCTTGCTTGTTCAATATTTAATGCAAAACTTGTTTGGGTCCCTATCAAAAAGCTTAATTTGTTCCACCTTGGCCCGCGGCTTTGATCAGTTTTAAATTTTGGCCCACTCTGTATTTGAGTTTGACACCCCCGCTCCCTGGAGCTTTTTCAAAAATGTATGAAAATGGAAAAAAAATGGGGTAAAAAAATATATTTTTTTGTTGTAATATGGTTTCTGTAGGAGGACAAACATGACACAAACCTTCCTATTTGTTAGAAAGCCCACAGTTTAATAGGTTTATGCTTCACCGATGAGAATTTGGCGAGCACCGTTTTCAATCCTTGAACTCAGTGTGATGGAACAGTTTGTTTACATGGATAACTTTCTCCGACGCTGCCACAGAAAGAGGTATTTTGTGCCACTCTTTCTTTGTCCCGTTTTGTCCGCCAAACGTTTTATACTGAGCATGAATGCACAAAGGTGAGCTTTGTTGATGTTATTGACTTGTTGCAAGCTAATCGATGCTAACATGCTATTGAGGTTAACTGTAAGTACATATTGCATCATTATGCCTCGTTTGTAGGTATATTTGAGCTCATTTAATTTCCTTTACCTATGTCCTCTGTGTATTTAACTTATATTTACATGTCTCATGACACATTATATGTATGTAATTATGTTCTTTACAAGTGTATGTAAACTTTTGATCGCGACTGTACAGTATATACACACATATACCTGTACTGTAAGAAATGCATTATTGATTATTACAAGAAGTGTTTATCTAAGATGGTAATGGTTGCTGATCCAAATTAGGATCGTTTGAACTTACATTGGGCCCGGGGGGTCCAACACGGCCAGCGGCTCCAGGGAAACCAGTGGCGCCCTGAAAGAGAAGGAGATGACGAAGACGATGAAGTCAGTCTGACAAGGCAGGAAAAATGAATCCCAACAGAAAATCAATAACAGTGATGTCTTCGGCCGGGGTCCATTTTCATGATGTCACTTACAGAAGGTCCCTGAGCACCGCGAGCGCCCTTTGGTCCAGAAACACCAGTCGGACCCTTAAAGAGAACAATCAAATGGGGGTTTTGCGGCGTGATGGTATATAGTGAGGTGATAACATTTCAGTGGCAATACCCACAGCAGGCCCAGGAGCACCAGATGGTCCTTGAGGTCCGGGGGCGCCGGCGTCACCCTTCTGCCCGGATTCTCCTTGATCTCCCTTGAGTCCAGGTTGGCCGTCAGCACCCTGAGGGGGACAATTAGCATTAGCAAACGGCGGCTAATGCACTCTATTAGTATTGTTAGCATTGATTGATTGATTGATTGATTCATTGATTGAGACTTTTATTAGTAGATTGCACAGTACAGTACATATTCCGTACAATTGACCACTAAATGGTAACACCCCAATACGTTTTTCAACTTGTTTAAGTCGGGGTCCACGTTAATCAATTCATGGTAATTCATGGTATTCACACGTTTTGTGCCATTCAGTTATTTGGAAATGTATTTCATTTTGGACTTTGTTCCCGGTGGTTCCTCTCTTTAAGAAGGGTAACCGGAGGGTGTGTTCTAACTATCGGGGGCAGGGCCGGCCCGTGGCATAGGCCGTATAGGCAAATGCTAAGGGCGCCGTCCATCAGGGGGCGCCACACCAGTGCCACAAATGTTGGAGAAAAAAAAAAGAAAAAAAAAGTTGGTACTATTATTTCTAAATACAAAAAATAATCCCACGTTAATTAAAATGCAAATTAAAGCCTATTTAATAGGCTCTTTAATAGGCTCTTTTAATAGACTCTTTTTGGACGTCACCACATCAAAAAATCAACACAAGATGTCAAAACGGCCAAAACTGTCAGGTGCCCAGGGAAGAAAAAAGAGAAAAGAAGAGGAGGAGAAACGAGAAAAGACAGAGGTAGCAGGTAGGTAACGTTAGCCTACATGAAATTATTTGTCTGTTACAGAATGTGATAGTAACCTGGCTTTTTAGCATTAAGCTAATGTTACATGATTTGGCAATTGCTAATCAATAAATAGCTAGTTCTGTTTTAACGTCGGGTTAATATTGTGGAGGGGGCTAAATTGTTATGGAAAATAATAATGTAACGTTAGGTAATTACAGTACTCCCACCTTACATTCCTCAGGGACATTTGTATTAGATCTTTTAAGCAGGTGTTTTTGTTTACATTGTTATTGCCTTCTGGTTAGCTAATGTTTGCCCTGCAGGTAATAGTCACTTTTCCACCCCTTTATATATTAGGTATAGTTGTAAGCAGAGGTGGGTAGTGTAGCCAGAAATTGTACTCAAGTAAGAGTACTGTTACTTTAGAGATTTATTACTCAAGTAAAAGTAAGGAGTAGTCACCCAAATATTTACTTGAGTAAAAGTAAAAAGTATGTTGTGAAAAAACTACTCAAGTACTGAGTAACTGATGAGTAACATACACACACACACATATATATATATATATATATATATATATATATATATATATATATATATATATATATATATATATATATATATATATATATATACATATACATTGATATATACAGTATATAATTTATATGTATTTATTTTACTGTTTTTGTTTACATGTTAAAGATGTTTTAATGAATATACATGCATGTTTAACATATAGATTCCTTTCTTTCATGCAGACTAGAATATAAGTTGGTGTATTACCTGATTCTGATGACTTGCGTTGATTGTAATCAGACAGTAGTGATGATAACGTCCACGTTTTCAAATGGAGGAGAAGAAAAGTTCCTCCTTTCTGTCTAATACCACATGAAAGTGGTTGGTTTTTGGCACCTTATTTGTCCAGCTTCCATATTCGTTTTTATACACTTTACAAGAAATATATTGGCGTCAAACTCCGTAGCTTGCTAGCTTGTTTGCGCTGGCTTTCGGAGACTCTTGTTTTGAAAGCGCAGGCGCGATGGAGCGGCACTTTTATTGTGAAGACAGGAACGTCCTCATGTGCGGTCAGTCTTGAGGCTTTTGACGGGATGTACGGTTGAAATAAAAAAAGTATATTTTTTCCTTCACACTTTTGATTGATTGATTGGAACTTTTATGATTAGATTGCACAGTACAGTACATATTCCGTACAATTGACCACTAAATGGTAACACCCCAATAAGTTTTTCAACTTGTTTAAGTCAGGTCATGTGACCACCTGGCTCTGTTTGATTGGTCCAACGTCACCAGTGACTGCATCTGATTGGTGGAACGAAGTGAAACGTCACCAATAAGGCAGGCACTTTGAAGGTCTGTCTGACAGACCAAAACAAACAAAGCGTGCATTAACAGATCGATAAAAATTAGTAGCGAGTAGCGAGCTGAATGTAGATAAAAGTAGCGGAGTAAAAGTAGCGGAGTAAAAGTAGCGTTCCTTCTCTATAAATATACTTAAGGAAAAGTAAAAGTATGTTGCATTAAAACTACTCTTAGAAGTACAATTTATCCCAAAAGTTACTCAAGTAGATGTAACGGAGTAAATGTAGCGCGTTACTACCCACCTCTGGTTGTAAGTAAAAAAAAAAAGGTCAAAGACAAAGCTATTCGGTTTCTTGTGAGTATATACACTTCACTGCCGATGTGGGGGGGCGCCACCTAAAATCTTGCCTAGGGCGCCAGATTGGTTAGGGCCGGGCCTGATCGTGGGATCACACTCCTCAGTCTTCCCGGTAAGGTCTATTCAGGTGTACTGGAGAGGAGGCTACGCCGGATAGTCGAACCTCGGATTCAGGAGGAACAGTGTGGTTTTCGTCCTGGTCGTGGAACTGTGGACCAGCTCTATACTCTCGGCAGGGTCCTTGAGGGTGCATGGGCCCAACCAGTCTACATGTGCTTTGTGGACTTGGAGAAGGCATTCAACCGTGTCCCTCGGGAAGTCCTGTGGGGAGTGCTCAGAGAGTATGGGGTATCGGACTGTCTGATTTTGGCGGTCCGATCCCTGTATGATCAGTGCCAGAGCTTGGTCCGCATTGCCGGCAGTAAGTCGGACACGTTTCCAGTGAGGGTTGGACTCCGCCAAGGCTGCCCTTTGTCACCGATTCTGTTCATAACTTTTATGGACAGAATTTCTAGGCGCAGTCAAGGCGTTGAGGGGATCCGGTTTGGTGGCTGCAGGATTAGGTCTCTGCTTTTTGCAGATGATGTGGTCCTGATGGCTTCATCTGGCCAGGATCTTCAGCTCTCGCTGGATCGGTTCGCAGCCGAGTGTGAAGTGACTGGGATGAGAATCAGCACCTCCAAGTCCGAGTCCATGGTTCTCGCCCGGAAAAGGGTGGAGTGCCATCTCCGGGTTGGAGAGGAGACCCTGCCCCAAGTGGAGGAGTTCAAGTACCTCGGAGTCTTGTTCACGAGTGAGGGAAGAGTGGATCGTGAGATCGACAGGCGGATCGGTGCGGCGTCTTCAGTAATGCGGACACTGTATCGATCCGTTGTGGTGAAGAAGGAGCTGAGCCGGAAGGCAAAGCTCTCAATTTACCGGTCGATCTACGTTCCCATCCTCACCTATGGTCATGAGCTTTGGGTTATGACCGAAAGGACAAGAATACGGGTACAAGCGGCCGAAATGAGTTTCTTCCGCCGGGTGGCGGGGCTCTCCCTTAGAGATAGGGTGAGAAGCAATGTCATCCGCGGGGAGCTCAAAGTAAAGCCGCTGCTCCTCCACATCGAGAGGAGCCAGATGAGGTGGTTCGGGCATCTGGTCAGGATGCCACCCGATCGGGAGGTGTTTAGGGCACGTCCGACCGGTAGGAGGCCACGAGGAAGACCCAGGACACGTTGGGAAGACTATGTCTCCCGGCTGGCCTGGGAACGCCTCGGGGTCCCACAGGAAGAGCTGGACGAAGTGGCTGGGGAGAGGGAAGTCTGGGCTTCCCTGCTTAGGCTGCTGCCCCCGCGACCCGACTCGGATAAGCGGAAGAAGATGGATGGATGGATGGACTTTGTTCAACTAATTTGACAAATAATTTTAGATTTGTAATTTCTGTTAATTTACAATTTCAAGGAGAGTGGACAGCTATTAAAAAAAAAAGCTTGTTTTCTGTCAGATGCATCAGTCGCTATTTTGTCTTGGTCCTCTTAGATCAGTGTTTTTCAACCTTTTTACAGTCAAGGCACATTTTTTGCGTTGGAAAAATCCGGAGGCACACCACCAGCAGAAATCATTAAAAAACGAAACTCAGTTGACAGTAAAAAGTCGTTGTCGCAATTGTTGGATATGACTTTAGACCATAACTGAGCATGCATCACTATAGCTCTTGTCTCAAAGTAGGTGTACTGTCACCACCTGTCACATCACGCCGTGACTTATTTTGAGTTTTTTGCTGTTTTCCTGTGTGTCGTGTTTTAGTTCTTGTCTTGCGTTCCTATTTTGGTGACTTTTTCTCTTTTTTTGGTATTTCCCTGTAGCAGTTTCATGTCTTCCTTTGAGCGATATTTCCCGCATCTTCTTTGTTTTAGCAATCAAGACTATTGCAGTTGTTTTTATCCTTCTTTGTGGGGACATTGTCGATTGTCATGTCATGTTCGGATGTACATTGTGGACGCCGTCTTTGCTCCACAGTAAGTCTTTGCTGTCGTCCAGCATTCTGTTTTTGTTTACTTTGTAGCCAGTTCAATTTTAGTTTCGTTCTGCATAGCCTTCCCTAAGCTTCAATGCCTTTTCTTAGGGGCACGAACCTTTTGTTTATTTTTGGTTAAAGTGTTAGATACCTTTTTACCTGCACGCTGCCTCCTGTTGTTTCCGACATATACAAAGCAATTAGCTCCCTGCTGCCACCTACTGATATGGAAGAGTATTACACGGTTACTCTGCCCAGCTCTAGACAGCACCGACACTCAACAACAACACATCATTTGCAGACTCTAATTACTGGTTTGCAAAAAATATTTTTAACCCAAATAGGTGAAATGAGATAATCTTCCACGGCACACCAGACTGTATCGCACGGCACACTAGTGTGCTGCGGCACAGTGGTTGAAAAACACTGCTCTAGGCATATTGTACACTGTTTCTATTGGTCAGCTGTATGACTGCACAAATAAATAAATAAACAAGATGGCCAACAGACGTGCACAGGAGGGACACTGTATGTGTCCATATGTTCTATTTTAGGATACCCTTACAAGTAGAGATGTCCGATAAATGCGTTAAAATGTAATATCGGAAATTATCGGTATCGTTTTTTTTATTATCGGTATCGTTTTTATTTTGTATTTTTTTTTATTTTATTAAATCAACATAAAAAACAAGAAACACTTACAATTAGTGCACCAACCCAAAAAATCTCCCTCCCCATTCACACTCATTCGCACAAAAGGGTTGTTTCTTTCTGTTATTAATATTCTGGTTCCTACATTATATATCAATATATATCAATACAGTCTGCAAGGGATACAGTCCGTAAGCACACATGATTGTGCGTGCTGCTGGTCCACTAATAGTACTAACCTTTAACAGTTAATTTTACTCATTTTCATTCATTACTAGTTTCTATGTAACTGTTTTTATATTGTTTTACTTTCTTTTTTATTCAAGAAAATGTTTTTAATTTATTTATCTTATTTTATTATTATTTTTTTTAAAAGTACCTTATCCTTACCATACCTGGTTGTCCAAATTAGGTATAATAATGTCTTAATTCCACGACTGCATGTATCGGTTGATATCGGTATCGGTAATTAAAGAGTTGGACAATATCGGAATATAGGATATCGGCAAAAAAACATTATCGGACATCCCTACTTACAAGTCAAGCAACATGCAAGCTACAACTATAAAATAATATATATATTTTTAAAAGTTGTCATTTATTTAATCATGTGTGCACTAAATTGGGCATCATGTAGTGCAGGCAGCTATATTTGTGTATATTTGAGAAAATATTTTATCCGCTGTAACTTTTTGGCAGCAAATCAAATACTGTATGTGTTTTGAATGTAAATATAGTTTGTATTAGAATGTTTTGTCGAGAAAAAAAATCTGTGACATCAGTCCTCAAGAAAGTGTTTTTTTAAATCTAGAGATTTAAAAAAATAAAAAGATTACTCCCTATATATATATATATATTTATTTATTTTATTCATTTAAAAAAATATTTACTATCTGTTCATATTCTTTTATTTTATTTCTGATTATTATTATTATTATTATTATTAAATTTTTTAATTGATTTATCTGTAAACATTATTATTACTTGTTTTGTTTTCTTGCTGTTTTTTTCTTTTTTGGGGGGGGTTGGCATCGTTGGGATGTAAACAAAAAAATATGTTGTCATTTGGGGCAGATGGTAGAAGTGTGATGTATGCAAATGAGATGTAATGGATAGGAATGTCTGATGCTGGATGTCAATAAAAACTAAATGAAACAAAATAAATAAATCTAGAGACGCTTAAAGAGTAATGAAATAAAAACACTTGCTGAAGTAGGGTTACACTAATTGTAATTAAATTAGGCTTAAATTGCAAGGCTGCACACTTTTTTTTAATCCTTTATTTTGGCCTAATGACTAGTTAAAATCGTTTTTTAATCCCACTTTTATTTTCCAACATGAACTAATCTAATCCTTCATTTACAATTTTTAATCTGTACTAGTGTTGTCCCGATACCAATATTTTGGTACCGGTACCAAAATTATTTTGATACTTTTTGTAAATAAAGGGGACCACAAAAATTGCATTATTGGCTTTATTTTAACAAAAAATCTTGAGGTACTTTATTATTGCAATTTAGTCCTTATATAAAACAGTGAACATACTAGACAACTTGTGTCTTTTAGTAGTAAGTAAACAAACAAAGGCTCCTAATTAGTCTGCTGGCATATGCAGTAACATATTGTGTCATTTATCTACCTATTATTTTGTCAACATCATGAGGGACAAACTGTAAAAATTGATTATTAATCCCCTTGTTAATATCTGCTTTCTTTCTGTTTCAACATGTTCTATCTACACTTCTGTTAAAATGTAATAATCACTTATTCTTCTGTCGTTTGATACTTTACATTAGTTTTGGATGATACCACACATTTAGGTATCAATCCGATACCAAGTCGTTACAGGATCATACATTGATCATATTCAAAGTCCTCATGTGTCCAGAGACGTATTTCCTGAGTTTATAAACATACATTTTTAAAAAATGAAAGAAGATGTTGTGATGCCAAGAAAATATCGATGTAATCATAGTAGTATCGACTAGATAGGCTACTTTACTTGGTATCATTACAGTGGATGTCAGGTGTAGAGCCACCAATTGCATTTGTTTACATTGTGACACCGGTGAGCTATTGCATCCTCCTACGGTGTGTAGTGAAACATGTTTAGCTATTACTCGTCCTCCAGTGATAATGGTACATGTAAGACACTTACTTTATTAGTCGCCATAGAGGCGAGAATTAGTGATTTAGAAGTAGCTAAAACACTGCAGACTGCGGATGGACTTTAGCCGCTAGCGAGCCATATCTTAAAGCACCTCTTCCTGAGGGCGTTGTACTTTTCAGAGCCGGTATCGTACTGAATATGATTAAGTAGTATCGCATCGGTATACTGTGCAACCCTAATCTGTACTAGTGGCTGTTAATATGTCATTTTTAGATTTGTCCAACAGATGGCAATATTGTTTCCCATTTAAATTCGCAACAACAGAATAATACGTGTGTTGTTAATACTGTTCGATGTTACAGTAATGTATTTTTTTTTTAGTTTCGATAAAAGACTGACACGTTTAAAGAGGAAAAAATACTGCTATGTAATATTTACACAGCAGATTTAGGGACAAATGATTAAGTACATTCAAACAAGGGTTTCCCAGCAAGTAAACAGAGGTGTTTTTGTTCCACGGCAATTAAAGCGTGACAGCAGTGAGGTGTGGGAACAAGAGTGTTAAAAAGTGTATTTTTCCACTAGCATCTCCTTCTATTTTGAGTCTGTGTGGTGATAATTAAGGCGGGAACTTGTTAGAATAATTGTATCTAACTTATCACGAAACTTTGTGTTTCAATGTGTTCCCGGAGAGCAGACAAAAGCCGTCTTTGATCCTACCAAGAAGAAGGCTGGTAAAACTCCACGGTGTAGAATGGGAAGCAACATGAAGGTGTTCGGTTTCTTTCTTCTATTGTAATCCACAGGAATATTTTGTCTTGACCCGAGAACTACAAAGCGAAGAGGAAGCAGGACCTGACTCCCCTCCAGGCACCTCTTCTTTGAACTGTTTTACGACCTTTTCTTTGAACTGTTTTGTGGCCAAAGGCAGCACCTGTTTACGACCCCCTTCCTTTAGAAACAGCTGTTGCCATGTAATCAGGGAAAGTCCAAATAAAAGAGGAGGCGTACGATCTTTCGTCAGAGCGTGGTGGAACTGTGCAAAGAGTACAGTCCAGACGTTTCTCCTCATTGAGCCAAATGTAATTCTGTCTCTGTTTAATTCCTTGCTTCTTGTCTAAATGATAAATGATAAATGGGTTGTACTTGTATAGCGCTTTTCTACCTTCAAGGTACTCAAAGCGCTTTGACACTACTTCCACATATACCCATTCACACACACATTCACACACTGATGGAGGGAGCTGCCATGCAAGGCGCTAACCAGCACCCATCAGGAGCAAGGGTGAAGTGTCTTGCTCAGGACACAACGGACATGACGAGGTTGGTACTAGGTGGGGATTGAACCAGGGACCCTCGGGTCGCGCACGGCCATTCTTCCACTGCGCCACGCCGTCATCAGTGTTTGAACCTGACAGAACTCATACCAACACAGTTGATATACTCAATAATGTCAACGTCATACATGGGGGAAACATGTTTATTAAAAATATTTATGTGGGAGAGTAATGACTTCCTTGCTTGTCTCTTGGAGATAATCACACTCAAACTTTGCACTGAGACAAGCCTTTGTCCTTCTGTCTGTGATTGAGTGTCATGTCATTTTATCTGTGTTATTTATCTATGTGTTAATGATACTTGTTGTACTTACGTTTATGTTTAATGATGCTTGTGTTACTTACTCTATGTATGTATTTATTAATACTTGTGTTATTTATGCATGTGTTAATGATACTTTATATCATTACAGGTATCATTAACCTAAGTTACCTATGTCTGTGTTTTTTGATACCTGTGTTACTTAAGTATGTATTTATTGATACTTGTGTTACTTATGTATGTGTTAATGATACATGTGTTACTTATGTATAAGTTAATGATACCTGTGTTACTTATGTATGTGTTTAATGATACCTGTGTTACTTATGTCTGTCTTTATTGATACTTGTGTTACTTATGTATGTGTTAATGATACCTGTGTTACTTATGTATATGTTAATGATACCTGTGTTATGTATGTGTTTAACGATACCTGTGTAACTTATGTCTGTGTTTTCGATACCTGTGTTACTTATGTATGTATTTATTGATACTTGTGTTACATATGTATGTGTTTAATGATACCTTTATTACTTATGTCTGTGTTTTCGATACCTGTGTTACTTATGTATGTATTTATTGATACTTGTGTTACTTATGTATGTGTTTAATGATACCTTTATTACTTATGTCTGTGTTTTCGATACCTGTGTTACTTATGTATGTATTCATTGATACTTGTGTTACTTATGTATGCATTTATTGATACTTATGTTATTTATGTATGCGTTTAATGATACCTGTGTTACTTATGTCTGTGTTTATGATACCTGTGTTATTTATGTGTGTATTTATTGATAATTGTGTTTCTTATGTATGTTTTAATGATACCTGTGGTACTTATGTCTGTGTTTAATGATACCTGTGTTACTTATGTATGGGTTTAATGATACCTGTGTTACTTATGTATGTGTTTTCGAAACCTGTGTTACTTATGTATGTGTTTTCGATACCTGTGTTACTTATGTATGTGTTTTCGATACCTGTGTCACTTATGTATGTATTTATTGACACTTGTGTTACTTATGTATGTGTTTAATGATACCTGTGTTACTTTTACTTATGTATGTGTTTTCGATACCTGTGTCACTTACGTCTGTCTTTATTGATACTTGTGTTACTTATGTATGTGTTAATGATACCTGTGTTACTTTTACTTATGTATGTGTTAATGATACCTGTGTTACTTATGTATGAGTTTAATACCTGTGTCACTTATGTCTGTGTTTATTGATACTTGTGTTACTTATTTATGTGTTAATGGTACATGTGTTACTTATGAATGTGTTAATGATACCTATGTTACTTACGTATGTTTATTGATACATGCGTTACTTATGTGTTAATGATACCTGTGTTACTTATGTCTGTCTTTATTGATACTTTTGTTACTTATGTATGTGTTAATGATACTTGTTACTTATGTATGTGTTTAATGATACTTGTGTTACTTTTGTATGTGTTTATTGATCCTTGTGTTGCATATGTTTGTGTGTATTTGTGTTACTTATTCATGTGTTTAATTATACTTGTGTTACTTATGTCTGTGTTTATTGATACTTGTGTTACTTATTCATGTGTTTAATTATACTTGTGTTACTTATGTCTGTGTTTATTGATACTTGTGTTACTTATTCATGTGTTTAATTATACTTGTGTTACTTATGTCTGTGTTTATTGATACTTGTGTTACTCTTGTATGTGTTTAATGATACTTGTGTTACTTACAGGTGGCCCAGCAAAGCCAGCAGGCCCAGGGGGTCCGGTCTCACCTCGGTCACCCTGTAGAAGATGACAATTGGTCAATGCATGCTGCATTATCATGGTCACCAAGTTTCATGGTGAACTTACCGGAGCACCACGAGTACCAGCAGCTCCAGAAGGACCAGCAGGACCTGATTCACCCTGTTAATAAAACACACAATGGGAGCATCAGTAACACACACACACACACACAAATTTGTGCAAACATAAGCAAACTGACAAATCCACCTTACCTTCTCACCATTTGGACCACCAGGACCAGGAGGACCGATGGGACCAGTAAGACCCTGCAACAGTACAACAGTTGTGTAACAAAATGTGGACAACATGTCTCAATACTGGACGTTCAACTTACCCTGCCACCATCTTTTCCAGCAGCACCCTCAGGTCCTTTCTCCCCAAGGTCACCCTATTAAAACATGTTAATATTGACACTCAGACGTACTGAACTTTGGTAATATATACGGTTTATTACTCTATCTCCTTTCGGTCCAGGGATACCAGAGCCTCCTCTCTCTCCAGGCATACCCTGCAGACCAGGCGGTCCCTGAGATCCAGCACCACCAGCGGGTCCAATAGCTCCCTAAAAGTAGATGAAGCACAAAGATTGACACCAGCACAGCAGCGGATTGAAATATATTGTAATACTTATTGTAGCGTGTACATACACGTAATGGACATTACAACTGAATGGATACTATATTGGATTTAATTTGTACAATTATTACATTTAATTAAAAAAATATGTTACAAAATATAATCAATACTCTGGTATTTAATATAGACTATAGACAGTACCGTATTTTTCGGACTATAAGGCGCATTTTTTTTTATAGTTTGGCCGGGGGTGCGACTTATACTCAGGAGCGACTTATGTGTGAAATTATTAACACATTACCGTAAAATATCAAATAATATTATTTATCTCATTCACGTAAGAGACTAGACGACTTGCATGTGCGCTTAAATAAAGAAAGTTGACCGGGAGGAAGTCGCTACTAATTCAAAATAAAGTAAAAGCATACTTGCCAACCTTGAGACCTCCGATTTCGGGAGGTGGGGGGGTGGGGGGCGTGGTCTGGGGTGGGGTGGGGGGCGTGGTTGGGGGCGTGGTTAAGATATATATATATATAAGAAATACTTGACTTTCAGTGAATTCTAGCTATATATATATATATATTTTTTATATATATATATATATATATATATATATATATATATATATATATATATATATATATGTATGTATATATATATATATATATACATATATATATATATATGTATATATATATGTATATATATATATATATATATATATATATATATATATATATATATATATATATATATATATATATATATAAATAAAATAAATACTTGAATTTCAGTGTTCATTTATTTACACATATACACACACATAACACTCATCTACTCACTGTTGAGTTAAGGGTTGAATTGTCCATCCTTGTTCTATTCTCTGTCACTATTTCAGAACACACACATTATACAAATATACATTATAAAATCAATAAGAAAACGGGAGCTCTAATTTAAGAGTCTGAATTAGGATCAGAAGTTCCTATATAAACATTGCGCACTCACATCGCCTTTTTGTATTGATTACTGCAGCTGTGCACTGGATTCATTCACAAATACAAACTACAACTCACAAACACTTTAGAGTTAGACTCCACCATCAGAATGTGTACTTAAACTTATAAAGATCACATGGATATTATTCAGTGAGTTGATTCACCAAACCTGTTATACAGGAGGAAAAAGCACACAGGACGTTTCAATTGTTCACAGACTGGTCGCGCTCATCAGAATGACAAGACACTTCCGGTCTGCAGGTGATAGCATTCAATTGGGAAGAAACGCCCTACTGCCCCCTACTGACCAATGTGAATACTGATAAATCTGTAATGACAGCTCCAAAAACGAATTCAAACCACAAAATAAAATAAATAAATCAACACAAAAATGTGACACATTATGGGTGGGTCACATATGCATGTACAGTAGATGGCAGTATTGTCCTGTTTAAAAGTGTCACAACATTGCTGTTTACGGCAGACGAACTGCTTTACGGGGGACGAAAACTTGACTGCTGTTGTTGTGTGTTGTTACCGCGCTGGGAGGACGTTAATGAAACTGCCTTACAATAAACCCACATAAGAAACCAAGAACTCGCCCTCCATCATTAGCTGTTTATATGGTGGGAAAGCGGACGTGAGAACAGGCACTCAGGTCCGCATGGAGCTGGAGGGGGCGTGGCCTCCAGCTCCGCCTGAATTTCGGGAGATTTTTGGGAGAAAATTTGTCCCGGGAGGTTTTCGGGAGAGGCGCTGAATTTCGGGAGTCTCCCGGAAAATCCGGGAGGGTTGGCAAGTATGAGTAAAAGTAGCAACACCTTTTTAAAAATGAGTGTTTTTTTATGTGAAAGTAAATGAAAATAATATAATGTGTAATATATTTGGGAGGGTTGCAATCATGTTATGGCTGCTTTTATTATGGGAGCTTTTATTTTTCAACTCACATTTAAGCAAATACACCACAGCGTCTATTCCAGTCCTTCAACAATCGCTATTTCTTCGGAATCAAAGTACCGTATTTTTCGGACTATAAGTCGCAGTTTTTTTCATAGTTTGGTTGGGGGTGCGACTTATACTCAGGAGCGACTTATGTGTGAAATTATTAACACATTACCGTAAAATTATCAAATAATATTATTTAGCTCATTCACGTAAGAGACGAGACGTATAAGATTTCATGGGATTTATTGATTAGGAGTGACAGATTGTTTGGTAAACGTATAGCATGTTCTATATGTTATAGTTATTTGAATGACTCTTACCATAATATGTGTAAATTGCCTTTCAAATGTCTATTCTTGGTGTTGGGTTTTATCAAATACATTTCCCCCAAAAATGCGACTTATACTCCAGTGCGACTTATATATGTTTTTTTCCTACTTTATTATGCATTTTCAGCCGGTGCGACTTATACTCCGGAGCGACTTATACTCCGAAAAATTCGGTAATAAGAATGATGTTTTTACACAACGGAATCAAGACACTTCTGGACAGATTTACTAAAGGTTTGCATTTACTAAAACACATGCAAACCTGATAGCACACGTAAAGCTACTGTGTAGCGTTGTAACGATACCAATATTTTGGTACCGGTACTAAAATTATTTCGGTACGTTTCGGTACTTTTCTAAATAAAGGGGACCACAAAAAAATAGCATTATTTGCTTTATTTTAACAAAAATCTTAGGGTACATTAAACATATGTTTCTTATTGCAGTTAAGTCCTTAAATAAAATAGTGAATATACTAGACAACTTGTCTTTTAGTAGTAAGTAAACAAACAAAGGATCCTAATTTTTTTTGCTGACTTATGCAGTAACATAGTGTTTTTTATCTACCTCTTATTTTGTTAACATTATTAAGGACAAGTGGTAGACAATGTATTATTAATCTACTTGTTCCTTTACTGTTAATATCGGCTTACTTTGTCTTTTAACATGTTCTGTCTACACTTCTGTTAAAATGTAACAATCACTTATTCTTCTGTTGTTTGATACTTTACATTAGTTTTGGACGATACCACAAATTTGGGTATCAATCCGATACCAAGTAGTTACAGGATCATACATTGGTCATATTCAAAGTCCTCATGTGTCCAGGGACATATTTACTGAGTTTATAAACATAATATACATTTTAAAAAGACGAAAGAAGATGTTGTGATGCCAAAAAACATCGACATAATCCACCGTAGCACCCACTCCCTCCCCTCTGTTGCAAGTCTCGAGTTGTATGTTGTAATAAGTATATGTACTTTGCTATGGAGTTTTTTTCCCTAGTCAAGATTGTATTTTTTCACTCATCCTCCCCCAGTATTTACCTTTTTTCGATCCTTGTGGCGACCCATCAGCGTTCCTGTTCTGTAACCTTGAACACTGTTTGTTTGTCTAATCTTGAACGGGTTTGTGCTGAAAACAAAGTTTCGTTGCACTTGTGCAATGCAAATAAAGACCTACCTACCTTAAAGGGGAACATTATCACAATTTCAGAATGGTTAAAACCATTAAAAATCAGTTCCCAGTGGCCTATTATATTTTTCGAAGTTTTTTTCAAAATTTTACCCATCATGCAATATCCCTAAAAAAAGCTTCAAAGTGCCTGATTTTAACCATCGTTATAAACACCCGTCCATTTTCCTGTGACGTCACATAGTGAAGCCAACACAAACAAACATGGCGGAAAGAACAGCAAGATATAGCGACATTAGCTCGGATTCAGACTCGGATTTCAGCGGCTTAAGCGATTTAACAGATTGCGCATGTATTGAAACGGATGGTTGTAGTGTGGAGGCAGGTAGCGAAAACGAAATTGAAGAAGAAACTGAAGCTATTGAGCCATATCGGTTTGAACCGTATGCAAGCGAAACCGACGAAAACGACACGACAGCCAGCGACACGGGAGAAAGCGAGGACGAATTCGGCGATCGCCTTCTAACCAACGATTGGTATGTGTTTGGCATTAAAGGAAACTAACAACTATGAACTAGGTTTACAGCATATGAAATACATTTGGCAACAACATGCACTTTGAGAGTGCAGACAGCCCAATTTTCATCAATTAATATATTCTGTAGACATACTCTCATCCGCGCTCTTTTCCTGAAAGCTGATCTGTCCAGTTTTGGAGTTGATGTCAGCAGGCCAGGGAAGCTAGGGTCGATAGGGGGTTTAGCTCGCTCGTCTGCGGGAACAAACTGCCGCCATTGCTTGCCGTGCTACCGAGGTCCTTTGTCCCTGAATTGCTCACACACTCCGGCAGATTCAATGGGGGTCTGGCGGCAGATTTCTTTGACTTTATCGTTGGAAATGCATCTGCTTTGAGTGTCGCAGGATATCCACACATTCTTGCCATCTCTGTCGTAGCATAGCTTTCGTCGGTAAAGTGTGTGGAACAAACGTCCAATTTCTTGCCACTTTCGCATCTTTGGGCCACTGGAGCAACTTGAATCCGCCCCTGTTCGTGTTGACAACACACCGACGAGGCATGATGTCTCCAAGGTACGGAAAACAGTCGAAAAAAACGGAAAATAATAGAGCTAATTTGACTCGGTGTTTGAGAAAATGGCGGATTGCTTCCCGATGTGACGCCACGTTGTGACGTCATCGCTCCGAGAGCGAATAATAGAAAGGCGTTTAATTCGCCAAAATTCACCCATTTAGAGTTCGGAAATCGGTTAAAAAAATATATGGTCTTTTTTCTGCAACATCAAGGTATATATTGACGCTTACATAGGTCTGGTGATAATGTTCCCCTTTAATAATTATGGGTTTGCAAACAAATATTTTTTAGACTGTTAGAATAATTGTAATTTATCGCAAAAACTTTGTGTTACATTGAGTGTCTGGTGAGAAGACAAAAGCTGTCTTTGGAACCTCCCAAGAGTAAGGATCGTAAAACTCCACTGTGTAGGGGGGGGAAGCAAAATGAAGGTGTTCTGTTTTATTTCATGTATGTAATCAACAGAAAGATATTGTTCTAACCCAAGGACTTCAAAGCAGAGAGGAAGCAGGACCAGACTACCCTCCAGGCGACCTCTTCTTGAACCTCCTTTTTGAACTGTTTTTACGAACGTCTTTTTGAACTATTTTACGACCTCTTCTTTTGAACTGTTCGGTAACTAAAGGCAACGCTGTTTACGACCCACTTCCCTCTGGAAGTGGAAGCTGTGGTCATGTGGTCGGAGAAAGTCAAATAAAGAAGTAGGAGTACAATCTTTTGCCAGAGCGTGCTGAGATACTGTACAAGGGTACAGTGTACAGGCGACGCTCCTCAATTGAGTCCAAATTGAATTCTGTCTCTGTTTAATTCTTTGCCTCTTGTCTTGTTTAATAGATGTCATCAGTGTTTGAACCTGACATAGAGCAATTATGTGAATTTGCATAATTTCACATGGCACACTAGACAAGTGGTTGAAATACGCTGTTCTAGTGAATGTGTCACACGCTGTTGTGACATCACGTTTCATTCCACTTGTCACCTTTTTGTTTGGGCGGTAAGACCATTTTGGTGCTCAGTGTGTTGGAGCAGATAATTTGTTTTTTCCTTGGTGTCTTGTGTTTTTTCCTTTTGTTACCGCCCCTTTGTTTCTGTTCCAGATTTAACCACTCCCTGAGCCGGGCATAACTGCTGCAGGTGTGCGTCGTTAACTGGCCTATTTGACCACACCTGTATGGGCAGTAAGGCACTGGCTGATTACTCCTCAGGGACACAGGACTTCGAGTTCATGCTCAGGATTGTTTATGGGTGTTTATTGTTTACTGAGGATCCCCATTAGCCGATGCACAAACGCCAGGCTAGTCTTCCTGGGGTCCTTTTCAAAAAAAGTAAAATATTAATACACAGATCCAGTTACAAAACATACACAAATCCAAATACAAATAAAATAAAGGAAAAAGGAACAAGGATTCTTCTCTCCGATTCTTGTTTTTTTCAGTAAGACATTCTGCCTTCCTGCCCTGTGAAGTCATCCTCCCGGCCCAGGTAGCTACTCCATTCTTGTTTATTGGATTTTACCGGCTGCTGTATTTTTCGCCGTGTAATCTTTTGTTCTTCTTATGCACCGTCGTTTTTTGTTATCTATTTCTGTGTTGCTCTTTACCCCTGTCGTAAACAATAAAGACACTTTTTGTTCTACTCCTGCCTGTATTGTGCATTTTTGGGATCCACTAGCCCAGGTGTGTCAAATTTACAGCCCACGAACAGGTTTTATCCGGCCCGCGTGATGAGTTTGCCAAGTATTAAAATGAGCTGCTTTTTTTTTTTTAACGAAAGAAACTGCTGTTCTAAATGTGTCCACTGGATGTCACAATAGCAATTCTGTTAGGCAAGCAAACGGTTTATACCGGGTCCAAGCAAGAGGTACACAGTAAAGGGTGACTGTGGCTCTTCCTCCTCGACCCACATGAAACCTAAAACCAGCCGTTTTTTTTTAAGTCTCCTAATTCGAACACATGGTCATTTGAATCCCCGTTGCTCCAAAATGTCTCTGTCAAACACGAGAAAAGTGAACTTAACCCTTTTGAATAGTTTTTCCCTCCATTTCTTACGGTTTGTTGAGTTAGCACTGGATTGATACGTGGACATGACAAATCACTCTAAGAGTTGTAGAAAGTATTGGAAACTCAAGACAGCCATGACATTATGTTCTTTACAAATGTATGCAAACTTTTGATCACGACTGTATATATATATATATATATATATACATATATATATATATATATATATATATATATATATATATATATATATATATATATATATATATATATATATATATATATATATATATATATATATATATCTCAGTGACGTGCGGTCACTAGAGGCAGGTGAGGCATCATGGAAAGAAAAAAAATGTAAAAAGAAAACAAAAATATTAAATTGTTATATGTATCCAGTGATTATACTATAAAGTTATTTTCCATTTAACTTCACCAGTTTTAGATTATTTTTATTCAAAGTCGCTGAATTTTCACATTTGCCGTTCAAATACTGAGAAGAGACGGTGCGGTGAACAGAGCCAGTTGAGGCACGTCACTCAGTGCCTCAACATGGATTGCGGACTCGGCTAACTGCTGGTCTGCTGTGCAGTGAGACTGTATTGCTATATGAACTATATTATACATTTCCATAGTTTAGTTAGCTGAGGTATATAATGTACAGTGTATTTTGTCAACAACTGTATGTGTGTAACGTATTTCTTGTGCTGAGCAATCATAAAACTGCTGCAAAGACGCACTGGCTGAGGCTTGCGTAATCCCGCCTCATGGTGCCGGTTAATGCACCCCCCGACGGGAGCGCCACACCAACCAAAGCCCACACCCAAACCCTCCACGTGCAAGACCGAATCCACCCAAAAAAAGTCACTTAACAAGAAGCCAAAAAGTGCAAAAACAACATTGCTCGCGCCGGAGGAGCCGTGAACGACTGCAGG